>NW_017193449.1:0-9808 GCF_001704415.2 Capra hircus
TCCAGAAGTACCACAAGATCCATGTCAGCACTGGAGAGGAATCTTCAGGTTCCAGCCCCGACTTCACACAAGGTCTTAGGCCCCGGCATCGACAGGAGAGGAATCCTGAGAGGGCCCCTAGAAACTTGAATGGGGACTGGCCTTTCCTGAGGCCACCAGAGCTGGCCCCTGAGGTCCCCGTCGTAAGTCGAGAGCACCTGCCGCAACTCGAGAAAATCCAGGAGGTTCTCCCCTCCAGGCGAGATGAGGCCCATTTCCACTGAGGTGTCTCGAGGCTAATCACACCTAACCTCTGGAACTTCCAAAAGGTACTTTACACCCTTGCTGCAACTCAAGAAGTTCCCCGACATACCCGTCTCCACTCGAGAATAAGCAAGATGGTCCCCCTACATCCACAGGAGGCGCGTTTCCGCCTCGTCGCTCGAGATGAGGGATCCTTTCCTTCCGGGGACCAGCGTGAGGAATTCCGCCTATGGCAAAGTCATGAGGAAGGAGGCTTGGCATGCGCAAAGGCGTGATCAAGCCTCAGGTAACCCCCTGTTCCCGAGCATCGAACCCCAAAACCAGAGTCTGTTTTATGCTCTCACCTACACTTCTGACTTTACGGGGGCTCTCCCCCATAACTGTTTCTCTCGGAGAAGAAGTAAACGTGCAGCTTCAAGGCAATAAATATTCTTGGGCATGACAAGAGTGTTTCAGCTTGCCGACTCCTCTGAAGGTTATCTAGCCCACCTTTATAGGTTTGTCCGGCCACATGTGATTGTTTACAGCCTCCCAACCTGAGAGGCATGAGATGTTTTAGACTTACTAAAGGCAAATTTTTTGGGGAGTTAGAAATATTTTATAGTTGGTTAGGAATTATATTGGTGAAGGGTTCTTCATTTGTTGTGTCAAAAATTGCTGCTAATTCCCTGCTCTGGGTGGGACAAGGATATTTTAGGTCAAACCTCTCTGCTGACAGACCAGCTTGTGTGACAGGATTATCCATACTGCTGCCACTAGGCACAAGATTGTTTACTGCCTCTCAACTGTAAACAGCACAGAGAGTTTTGGAGTATTTTGAGAGTCTTAATTAGCATAGGACTTTTTCTTCTTGTTGAGTCAATGATTGCCACCAGGCCTCCATATCCTTAGGCACTTGGGAATATATTAATCAATGTATTTGGAATATAGCAAAGGAAATATAGCAGTTTTTTGATGTTAGCAATACTAGACTTTTTGAGTTAATGGATTTTCACTTTTGTAATAGATCACTGTACTTTGTTATATATCACTGTGTCCTTTCTATGTAAGAATGTAACTTTATCATATCTTAAGACTAAATAGATCTTAAGGGGAGAATTGATGAAAGGATTTTCATTTGTTAGGCTGATGTTTGCTGATAAATCTCCATGTTCCCTACCCTTATAATGAATATAACTAGTATATAGGAGAAATAAGTATTAACCTTTAAGCATATAGGAGAAATAAGAATTCACCTTTAAGACTAATCATGTTAACCTTGGGTTAAATAAATTCCTTTCTTGATTGTAACTCACTACACCCTCACCCTATAGGAATGTAACTTTATTTGGAGGGTGGTGCCTGGTTTAAGAAAAAACACCCTTGGAAGAAATAAGTTTATTTGGTTATCAGAAAGAAAGGATCATAAAATGTCAGCAGGTCTCATTCATGGCCAGAAGATGATGTAAGATCCCTAAGACCTTTTTTTATACATTTATGTGAAGCACCTGATTTTGATAAAGGTCAGGATGCCGACTCCTGCGTGACTCTGTATTCATCCCTATGTGTAACAAGAGGTATACAAGCAAAACCAAAAATAAAGAAATCAGATCAGTTTCCGGAAAGACTGATTCCCCCATGTCGCTTCTTTTTGCTCGCGTTTTTCTGGCTGAATTCTCTACTGGAGGATGGATGCTATTCCACGTAATCCAAGTTATTCAGCCTCTTTTTCTCCAAATAATCTTCCTACTACACAATCCATTTCTAATCTCTTTATATCTGGGATTAAAATATGTATATTTCCAAAGACGACGACTACGTCCCCACCTTCGAATCACGCTGGATCCACGGGGCTGGACCACGGAACTTTCCCTGCTTGGTCGGGAAAGTATTCCCGGCGTTCCCACCGCATCTCAAGAAGAGGCGCTCTCCACAGGAAAGGCGAGAGGAACTCCAGGGTCGTGCCACAATTCCAAGAGTCCCCAGATGTCTCAGTCCATTCCAGTGGAACCTGTTTTCCCTGCACTGCCTTGATTTTCACGCCGAGGATCGACTGCACCATGGTGGCACGTGGAGCACAGCGATGTGGGAAAGCCTCCGTGGGAAAGCCTCGAGGGAAAGCCCCGTGAGAAATACCTCGAGGGAAAGACATAGATCTCTTGATCAACGCGACGGCAGCGTGACACTGCTACTGCAGCTCAGAGGTAAGCGTTCTTGCATGATCCCGCTGAGAAGAGGACTGACACCCCTGGGGAGACTCCAAGAAGTACCCCAAGAACCATGTCACCACGGGGAGAGGAATCCTCAGGTACCGGCCTCGAGTCACACAAGGTCTTAGGCCCCACCATCGACGGGCAGAGGAATCCTGAGAGGCCCCGTAGCCACTCGGATGGGAACTGGCCTTTCCTGACGCCACCAGAGCGGGTCCCTGAGGTCCCAGCGTACGTTGAGAACACCTGCCACAATTCGAGAAAATCCAGGAGGTTCTCCCCTCCAGGCAAGATGAGGCCAATTTCCGCTGAGGCACTCGAGGCTAATCACACCTAAACTCTGGAAATTCCAAAGGTTCCTTCACAACCTTGCTGAAACTCAAGAAGTTCCCCGACATACCGTCTCCACTCCAGAGGAAGCACGAGGGTCCCGCCCACATCCAGAGGAGCCCCGTTTCTGCTCGGACCTCGAGATGACGGATCCTTTCCTGCTTGGTCGGGAAGAGATTCCCGGGCGTTCCCGTCCATCTCAAGAGGAGGCGCTCTCCACAGGAAAGGCGAGCGGAACTCCAGGGTCGTACCACCATTCCAAGAGTCCCCAGATGTCACAGTCCATTCCAGAGGAACCTGTTTTCCCTGCACTGCCTCGACTTTCAAGCCGAGGATCGACTCACACCATGGTGGCAGGTGGGACAGCCCTGTGGAAAGACTCTTGGGAAAGCCTGAAGGAAAGACTTGAGTGAAAGCTACAGATCCTTGACCACGCGTTAGGAAGCGTGACACTGCTGCTACAGCTCGGGAGGAAAGCGCACGTGCATGCCCACACTCGAGACGAGGACTGACTTCCCTGGGGAGACTCCAGAAGTACCCCAAGAACCATGTCAGCACTGGAGAGGAATCCTCAGGATCCGGCCTCGACTCCACACAAGGTCTTAGGCCCCGGCATCGACCCAAGAGGAATCCCGAGAGTCCCCCTGCACTTGCATGGGGACTGGCCTTTCCTGAGGCCACGAGACAGGTTCCTGAGGTCCCCGTCGTAATTCGAGAGCACCTGCCGTAACTCGAGAAAATCCAGGAGGTTCTCCCCTACAGGCAAAATGAGGCCTATTTCCACTGACGCATCTAGAGGCTAAGCACACCTAACCTCTGGAACTTCCAATGGTTCCTTCACACACTTGCTTGCAACTCAAGAGCTTTCCCGAACATACCCGTCTACACTCAAAGGAAGCACGAGGGTCCCGCCCACATCCAGAGAAGCCCCGATCCCCCCTCGAGGCTCCAAAGGAGAGATCTTTTAACTGCTTGCATTTCCCGAGTCAAAGACCTTGTGTTGAGTTGGGACCGGAAACTGAGGATTCCTCTCCAGTGCTGACGTGGATTTTTGGGTACTTCTGGACTCTCCCCAGGGGAGTCAGTCCTCGTCTCGAGTGGGGAAATGCACTTGGCTTCCTCCCTAAAGGTGGCAGCAGTGTCATGCTACCCGACGCGGTGGATCAAGGGATGTGTGGCTTTCCCTGTAGGATTTCCCATGAGGCTTTCCACGAGGCTAACACACAGGGCTGTCCCACGTGCCACCGTGGTGTGAGTCGATCCTCGACGTGACAGTCAAGGCAGTGCAGGTAAAGAGTTTCCTTTGAATGGACTCAGTCCTCTGGGGACTCTTGGAATGGTGGCACGACCCTGGAGTTCCTCTCGCCTTTCCTGTGGAGAGCGCTTCCTCTTGGATGCGACGGAATGCCAGGAATTCTTTCCCGACCACGCAGGGAAAGGATCCCTCATCTCGAGCTACAGGGAGGAAAAGGGCCTTCTCTGGATGTGCAAGGACGCTCGCGCTTCCTCTCGAGTGGACAAGGTATGCGGGGAACTTCTGAGTTGCAGCAAGGGTGTGAAGGACCCTATGGAAGTTCCAAAGGTTAGATGTGATTAGCCTCGAGTCGCCTCAGCGGAAATGGGCCTCATCTAGCCTGGAGGGGAGAATCTCCAGGATTTTCTCGAGTTGCGGTAGGTGCTCTCGATTTACGACGGGGACCACAGGGACCCTATCTGGTGGCCTCAGGAAAGCCACTCTCCGTGCGAGTTGCTTATTGGCCTCTCAGATTCCTCTCCCTTCAATGCTGGGCCTAAGACCTTTTGTGAAGTCGGGGCCGTAAACTGAGAATTATTCTCCAGTGCTGACATGGATCTTGGGTACTTCTGGAGTCTCCCCAGGGGAGTCAGTCCTCGTCTCGAGTGGGGGCATGCACGTGCGCTTTCCTCCCGAGCTGTGGAAGCAGTGTCACGGCTTCCCATCGCGTGATCAAGGGATCTGTGGCTTTCCCTCGAGGCTTTCCCTCAAGGCTTTCCCACGAGGCTTTCCTACGAGGCTTTACCACAGGGCTGTCCCACGTGCCACTGTGGTTTGAGTCGATCTTCGCGTGAAAGTCGAGGCAGTTTGGGGAAAACAGGTTCCTCTGAAATGGACTGAGACATCTGGGGACTCTTGGAATGGTGGCCTGACCTGGAGTACCTATCCCCTTTCCTGTGGAGAGGCCTCCTCTTGAGATGCGACGGGAACCTCGGGAATTCTTTTTCGACCAAGTAGGGAAAGGATCCCTCATCTCGAGCAAAGAGGCGGAAACGGGGCTCCTTTGGATGTGGGCGGGACCCTTCTGCTTCCTCTCGAGTGCATACGGGTTATATCGGGGAACTTCTTGAGTTGCAGCAAGGGTGTGAAGGAACCTTTGGACGGTTCAGGGGGTAGGTGTGATTGCCTCGAGATGCTTCAGCAATAATTCGCCTCTGTTCGCCTGGAGGGAGAACCTCCAGGATTTTCTCGACTTGCGGCAGGTGCTCTCGACTTACGACGGGGACCTCAGGGACCCGCTCTGGTGGCCTCAGGAAAGGCAGGTCCCCATGCGAGTTGCTAGGGGACCTCCCTGGATTCCTCTACCGTAGATGCCGGAACCTAAGACCTTGTCTGGAGTTGGGGCCGGAACGTGAGGATTCTCTCCAGGCCTGACATGGATCCTGGGTACTTCTGGAGTCTCCCAGGCGATTCAGTCCTCATCTCGAGTGGGGGCATGCACGTGCGCTTTCCTCCGAGCTCTAGAACCAGTGTCAGTCTTCCCGGCCCGACGATCAAGGGACTGTGGCTTTCCCTCTGGGCATTCCCACCAAGTTTTCCAAACAGGCTTTCCCACAGGGCTGTCCAAGTGCCACCGTTGTGTGGGTCGATCATCTGCATGAATGTCGAGGCAGTGCAGGGAAAACAGGTGTCCCTGGCATGGACTGAGACATCTGGAGGACTCTGGGAATGGTGGCACGACCCTGGAGTTCCTCTGGCCTTTCCTGTGGAGAGCGCCTGTTCTTGAGAGGCGACGGGAACACCGGAATTCTTTCCGACCACACACTGAAAGGATTCCCCGTCTCGAGCTAGGAGGCGGAAACGGGGCTCCTCTGGATGTGGGCGGGACTCTCGTCCTTCCTCTCGAGTGAGACGGGTATGTCGGGGAACTTCTTGGAGTTGCAGAAAGGGTGTGAAGGATCCTTTGGAAGTTCCTGAGGTTAGGTGTGATTAGCCTCGAGACACCTCAGCGGAAATGGGCCTCATCTCGCCTGGAGGGGAGAACCTCCTGGATTTTCTCGAGTTGTGGCACGTGCTCTGGACTTACGACGGGGACCTCAGGGACCCGCTCTGGTGGCCTCAGGAAAGGCCAGTCCCCATGAGAGTTGATGTGGGGCCTCTCGGGAACCCTTTCCCGTCGATGCGGGACCTAAGACTTGTGTGGATTCGTGCCGGAACCTGAGGATTCCTCTCCAGTGCTGACATGGATCTTGGGTTCTTCTGGAGTCTCCCAGGGGAGTCAGTCCTCGTTCTCGAGTGGGGGAATGGCACGTGCGTTTTCCTCCCGAGCTGTAGCAGCGGCGTCATGCTTCCCTTCGCCTGGATCAAGGATCTGAAGCTTTCCGTCGAGGCTTCCACGAGGCTTTCCCACGAGACTTTCCCACAGGCTGTCCCACGTGCCACCGTGATGTGAGTCGATCCTCGGCATGAAAGTTGAGGCAGTGCAGGGAAAACAGGTTTCCGTGGAATGGACTGAGACATCTGGGTGACTCTGGAATGGTGGCACGACCGTGGAGTTCCTCTCCCATTTCCTGTGGAGAGCGCCCCCCTCTTGAGATGCGACGCGGATCTCGGGAATTCTTTCCGACCACGCAGGAAAGGATCCCTCCTCTCGAGCTAGGAGGCGGAAAACGGGGCTCCTCTAGATGTGGCGGGACTCTCGCGCTTCCTCTCGAGTGGAGACGGGAATGTCGGGGAACTTCTTGATTTGCAGCAAGGGTGTGAAGGACTCTTTGGAAGTTCCAGAGTTTAGGTGTGATTAGCCTCGAGACGCCTCAGCGGAAATGGGCCTGCATCTCGCCTGGAGGGGAGAACCTCCTGGATTTTCTCGAGTTGCGGCAGTGCTCTCGACTTACGTCGGCGACCTCAGGGACCCGCTCTGGCGGCCTCAGAAAGGCCAGTCCGCAGGCGAGTTGCGCGCGGGCCTCTCGGGATTCCTCTCCCGTCGATGCCGGGGCCTAAGACCTGTGTGTAGTCGGTGCCGGAAGCTGAGGAATCCTCTCCAGTGATGACTTGATCTAGGGGCTCTTCTGGAGTCTTCCCAGGGGAGTCAGTCCTTGTCTCGAGTGGGGGCATGAACGTGCGCTTTCCTCCCGAGCTGTAGCAGCAGTGTCACGCTTCCCTTCACGTGGATTAAGGGATCTGTGGCTTTCTCTCGAGGCTTCCCCACAGGGCTGTCCCACGTGGCACCGTAGTGTGAGTCGATCCTCGGCTTGAAAGTCGAGGCAGTGCAGGGAAAACAGGTTTCCCTGGAATGGACTGAGACATCTGGGGGACACTGGGAATGGTGGCACGACCCTGGAGTACCTCTCACCTTTCCTGTGGAGAGCGCCTCCACTTGAGATGTGACCGAAACGGCGGGAATTCATTTCCGACCACGCAGTGAAAGGATCCCCCTCTCGAGCTAGGATGCGGAAACGGGGCTCCTCTGGATGTGGGCGGGACTCTCGTGCTTCCTCTCGAGTGGAGACGGGTATGTCGGCGAACTTCTTGAGTTGCAGCAAGGGTGTGAAGGACACTTTGGAAGTTCCAGAGCTTAGGTGTGATTAGCCTGGTGACGCCTCAGCGGAAACCGGCCTCATCTCGCCTGGAGGGGAGAACCTCCTGGATTTTCTCGAGTTGCGGCAGGTGTTCTTTACTTACGACGGGGACCTCAGGGACCCGCTCTGGTGGCCTCAGGAAAGGCCAGTCCCCATGCGAGTTGCTCGGGGGCCTCTCGGGATTCCTCTCCCATCGATGCTGGGGCCTAAGACCTTGTGTGGAGTCGGTGCCGGAACCTGCGGATTCCTCTCCAGGGCTGACATGGACCTTGGGGTACTTCTGGTGTCTCCCCAGGGGAGTCAGTCCTCGTCTCGAGTGGGGGCATGCACGTGCACTTTACTCCCGAACAGTAGCAGCAGTGTCACGCTTCCCTTCGCGTGGATCAAGGGAGCTTGGCTTTCACTCGAGGCTTTCCCACGAGGCTTTCCCACGTAGGCTTTCCCACAGTGCTGTCCCACGTGCCACCATGGTGTGAGTCGATCCTCGGCTTGAAAGTCGAGGCAGTGCAGGGAAAACAGGTTTCCCTGGAATGGACTGAGACATCTGGGGGTCTCTGTGAATGTGGCACGACCCTGGAGTTCCTCTCGCCTTTCCTGTGGAGAGCGCCTCCTCTTGAGATGAGACGGGAACCCAGGGAATTCTTTCCCGACCACGCAGGGAAAGGATCCCTCCTCTCGAGATAGGAGGCGGAAACGGGCCTCCTCTGGATGCGGCGGGACTCTCGTGCTTCCTCTCGAGTGTAGACGGGTTAGTCGGGGAACTTCTTGAGTTGCAGCAAGGGTGTGAAGGACCGTTAGGAAGTTCCAGATGTTAGATATGATTAGCCTCGAGACGCCTCAGCGGAAATGGGCCTCATCTCGCCTGGAGGGGAGAACCTCCTGCATTTTTTCGAGTTGCGGCAGGTGCTCTCGATCTACGACGGGGACCTCAGGGACCCGCTCTGGTGGCCTAAGGAAAGGCCAGTCCCCATTGCGTTGCTCGGGGCCTCTCGGGATTCCTCTCCCGTCGATGCCGGGACCTAAGAGCTTGTGTGGAGTCGGTGCCGGAAACTGAAGATTCCTCTCCAGTGCTGACATGGATGTTGGGGTACTTCTGGAGTCTCCCCAGGGGAGTCAGTCCTCGTCTCGAGTGGGGGCATGCACGTACGCATTCCTCCCGAGCTGTACCAGCAGTGTCATGCATTCATAGGCGTGGATCAAGGGATCTGTGGCTTTCGCTTGAGGCTTTCCCACGAGGCTTTCCCACAGGGCAGTCCCACGTGCCAACGTGGTGTGAGTCGATCCGTCGCCTTGAAAGTCGAGGCAGTGCAGGGAAAACAGGTTTCCCTGGAATGGACTGATATACCTGGGGGACTCGGGAATGGTGGAACTACCCTGGAGTTCCTCTCGCCTTTCCTGTGGAGAGCGCCTCCTTTGAGATGCGACGGGAATGCCGGGAATTCTTTCCCGACCACACAGGGAAAGGATACCTCCTCTCGAGCAAGGAGGCGGAAACGGGCTCCTCTGGATGAGGGCGGGACTCTCGTGCTTCCTCTCGAGTGGAGACCGGTATGTCGGGGAACTTCTTGAGTTGCAGCAAGGGTGTGAAGGACCCTTTGAAAGTTGCAGATATTCGATGTGATTAGCCTCGAGACGCCTCAGCGGAAATGGGCCTCATCTCGCCTGGAGGGGAGAACCTCCTGGATTTCTCGAGTTGCGGCAGGTGCTCTCGACTTTACGATGGGGACCTCAGGGACCCGCTCTGGTGGCCTCAGAAAGGCCAGTCCCCATGAGAGTTGATGTGGGGCCTCTCGGAACCCTTTCCCGTCGATGCCAGGGCCTAAGACCCTGTTTGGAGTCGGTGTCGGATCCTGAGGATTCCTCTCCAGTGCTGACATGGATCTTGGGGTACTTCTGGAGTCTCCCCAGGGGAGTCAGTCCTCGTCTCGAGTGGGGGCATGCACGTGCCTTTCCCCGAGCTGTAGCAGCATCACGCTTCCTTTGCTGGATCAAGGATGTGCTTCCCTGGCTTTCCCACAGGCCTTCCCACGAGGCTTTCCCACAGGCTGTCCACGTGCCACCGTGGTGTGAGTCGATCCTCGGCTTGAAAGTCGAGGCAGTGCAGGGAAAACAGGTTTCCCTGGAATGGACTGAGACATCTGGGGGACTCTGGGAATGGTGGCACGACCTGGAGTTCCTCTCGCCTTTCCTGTGGAGAGCGCCTCCTCTTGAGATGCGACGGGAACGCGGAATTC
>NW_017193450.1:0-21054 GCF_001704415.2 Capra hircus
CTCCGTGTGTGCGGGCTGAAAACCCAGCCAGGGGTCCCTGGTGAGCCTGAGTGCTCTCGGTGCGGCGCTGATTCTAGGCGGCCTAGAAACCGCTGGAGGAGCCCTGCAGTTGCCCTTCCCTTCCCTCTGACAGAGCTCTCACTGCTGAGCCCTTGGCAGTGTGCAACCCACCAGCCCCTAAGCCCTCCCCAACGACGCCTGGACCTAAGTGCAAAGGCAAGGCAGGATTGGAGCTGAGGCAAGGAAGGCACCAGTGGCGTTCTCCCAGGCTCCTCAGACAGCTCCTTCCTGGGGAGGGAGCCTAAAAGCAAGGCAAGTCTGGGCAAGGCGAGCCCCCGGCGAGCAGCCTCGCGCCAGAACTCTGCCAGATCGGGGCTCTGAGCAGAGCTAGAGCTCTGCCGTACTGGAGGCCCACTTAGCTCCGTGCAAGCAGGGCTTTCCTCTTGACTGGGCTCGGCTGCCTCCTCTTCTCCCGAGGAGGCTCGCTACACTGCTGGCTGTGCTCTCGCCTATCAGGCGGGCGCGCAGGGCTCCTCCAGCAGGTCTTGCCTCAGGGGCTGCTTCCCCTGAGTTGGGCTGTGGGGGGAACCCAGACACGCAGGATAAGGCCCCAACCACCTGCACATGTCTCTGCTGGGGAGGAGAGTGCTAGGGAACCTACGTCTCTCACACACTTTCTAGGCACCCACGGAGTCAGCCTCTGGGAGTGTGGGATGCAAAACCCAGCCAGGGGCCCTTGGAACCTGGTGCTCTCCGTGCGGAGCTTTGTCTGGGCGGCCAAGGAACCGCTGAAGGAGCCCTGCTGTTGCCCTTCGCTTCCCTCTGACAGAGCTTTCACTGCTGGAGCCCTTGGCAGTGTGCAACCCACCAGCCCCTAAGCCCTCCTCAAGGACGCTTGGGACCTAGTGCAAAGGCAAGGCAGGGGTAGAGCTGAAGCCAGGAAGGCGCCAGTGGCGTTTCCGAGCCTCACACAGCCTGCTCCTTCCTGGGGAGGGAGCCTTAAAGCAAGGCAAGTCTGGCAAGGCTCGCCGGCAGAGCAGCTCGCGCCAGGAACTCTGCCAGATCGGGCCTCTGAACAGAGCTAGAGATCTGCCGTACTGGAGGTCGCACTTAGCTTCGTGCAAGCAGGGATTTCAGCTTGACGGGGACTTGCTGCCTCCTCTTCCCCCGAGGAGGCTCGCTTCCCTGCTGGCTGTGCACTCGCCTATCAGGCGGGGCGCGCAGGGCTCCTCCAGCAGGTCTTGCCTCAGGGGCTGCTTCCCCTGAGTTGGGGCTGTGGGCAGGAACCCAGACACGCAGGATCAGGCCCCAACACCTGCACATGTCTCTGCTGGGAGGAGAGTGCTAGGGAACCTACGTCTGTCACACTTTCTGGGCACCCAAGGAATCAGCCTCCGTGTGTGCGGGCTGAAAACCCAGCCAGGGGCCCTGGGAGCCTGGTGCTCTCCGTGCGGCGCTGAATCTGGGCGGCCAAGCAACCGCTGGAGGAGCCCTGCAGTTGCCCTTCCCTTCCCTCTGACAGAAATTCTCACTGCTGGAGCCCTTGGCAGTGTGCAACCCACCAGCCCCTAAGCCCTCCTTAAGGACGACTGGGACCTAAGTGCAAAGGCAAGGCAGGATTGGAGCTGAGGCAAGAAAGGCGCCAGTGGCGACTCCCAGGCTCCTGCTGCCTGCTCCTTCCTGGGGAGGAGCCTAAAAGCAAGGCAAGTCTGGGCAAGGCTAGCCCCGGCAGAGCAGCCTCGCGCCAGGAACTCTGCCAGATCGGGGCTCTGAGCAGAGCTAGAGCTCTGCCGTACTGGAGGCCACTTAGCTCCGTGCAAGCAGGGCTTTCAGCTTGACGGGGCTGGGCTGCCTCCTCTTCCCCCGAGGAGGCTCGCTTCCCTGCTGGCTGTGCACTCGCCTATCAGGCGGGGGGCGCAGGGCTCCTCCAGCAGGTCTTGCCTCAGGGGCTGCTTCCCCTGAGTTGGGGCTGTGGGCAGGAACCCAGACACGCAGGATCAGGCCCCAACCACCTGCACATGTCTCTGCTGGGGAGGAGAGTGCTAGGGAACCTACGTCTGTCATACACTTTCTGGGCACCCAAGGAATCAGCCTCCGTGTGTGCGGGGCTGAAAACCCCAGCCAGGGGCCCTGGGAGCCTGGTGCTCTCCGTGCGGCGCTTCTGGGCGGCCAAGAACCGCTGGAGGAGCCCTGCAGTTGCCCTTCCCTTCCCTCTGACAGAATTCTCACTGCTGGAGCCCTTGGCAGTGTGCAACCCACCAGCCCCTAAGCCCTCCTTAAGGAGGACTGGGACCTAAGTGCAAAGGCAAGGCAGGATTGGAGCTGAGGCAAGAAAGGCGCCAGTGGCACTCCCAGGCTCCTGCTGCCTGCTCCTTCCTGGAGAGGAGCCTAAAAGCAAGGCAAGTCTGGGCAAGGCTAGCCCCCCGGCAGAGCAGCTCGCGCCAGGAACTCTGCCAGATCGGGGCTCTGAGCAGAGCTAGAGCTCTGCCGTACTGGAGGCGCACTTAGCTCCGTGCAAGCAGGGCTTTCAACTTGACGGGGGCTGGCTGCCTCCTCTTCCCCGAGGAGGCTCGCTTCCCTGCTGGCTGTGCACTCGCCTATCAGGCGGGGGCGCAGGGCTCCTCCAGCAGGTCTTGCCTCAGGGGCTGCTTCCCCTGAGTTGGGGCTGTGGGCAGGAACCCAGACACGCAGGATCAGGCCCCAACACCTGCACATGTCTCTGCTGGGAGGAGAGTGCTAGGGAACCTACGTCTGTCATACACTTTCTGGGCACCCAAGGAATCAGCCTCCGTGTGTGCGGGGCTGAAAACCCCAGCCAGGGCCCTGGGAGCCTGGTGCTCTCGGTGCGCGCTGATTCTAGGCGGCCTAGAAACCGCTGGAGGAGCCCTGCAGTTGCCCTTCCCTTCCCTCTGACAGAGCTCTCACTGCTGAAGCCCTTGGCAGTGTGCAACCCACCACCCCTAAGCCTCCCCAACGACGCCTGGCACCTATGTGCAAAGGCAAGGCAGGATTGGAGCTGAGGCAAGGAAGGCACCAGTGGCGTCTCCCAGGCTCGCTCAGACAGCTCCTTCCTGGGGAGGGAGCCTAAAAGCAAGGCAAGTCTGGGCAAGGCGAGCCCCGGCGAGCAGCCTCGCGCCAGAAACTCTGCCAGATCGGGGCTCTGAGCAGAGCTAGAGCTCTGCCGTACTGGAGGCCCACTTAGCTCCGTGCAAGCAGGGCTTTCCTCTTGACTGGGCTCGGCTGCCTCCTCTTCTCCCGAGGAGGCTCGCTACACTGCTGGCTGTGCTCTCGCCTATCAGGCGGGCGCGCAGGGCTCCTCCAGCAGGTCTTGCCTCAGGGGCTGCTTCCCCTGAGTTGGGCTGTGGGCGGGAACCCAGACACGCAGGATCAGGCCCCAACCACCTGCACATGTCTCTGCTGGGGAGGAGAGTGCTAGGGAACCTACGTCTCTCACACACTTTCTAGGCACCCACGGAGTCAGCCTCTGGGAGTGTGGGGATGCAAAACCCAGCCAGGGGCCCTTGGAACCTGGTGCTCTCCGTGCGGAGCTTTGTCTGGGCGGCCAAGGAACCGCTGAAGGAGCCCTGCTGTGTTGCCCTTCGCTTCCCTCTGACAGAGCTTTCACTGCTGGAGCCCTTGGCAGTGTGCAACCCCAGCCCCTAAGCCCTGACGCTTGGGACCTAAGTGCAAAGGCAAGGCAGGGGTAGAGCTGAAGCCAGGAAGGCGCCAGTGGCGTTTCCGAGCCTCACACAGCCTGCTCCTTCCTGGGGAGGGAGCCTTAAAGCAAGGCAAGTCTGCGCAAGGCTCGCCTATGGCAGAGCATCTTGGTGCCAGGAACTCTGCCAGATCGGGCCTCTGAACAGAGCTAGAGATCTGCCGTACTGGAGTCGCACTTAGCTTCGTGTAAGCAGGGATTTCAGCTTGACGGGGACTTGCTGCCTCCTCTTCCCCCGAGGAGGCTCGCTTCCCTGCTGGCTGTGCACTCGCCTATCAGGCGGGGGCGCAGGGCTCCTCCAGCAGGTCTTGCCTCAGGGGCTGCTTCCCCTGAGTTGGGGCTGTGGGCAGGAACCCAGACACGCAGGATCAGGCCCCAAACACCTGCACATGTCTCTGCTGGGGAGGAGAGTGCTAGGGAACCTACGTCTGTCATACACTTTCTGGGCACCCAAGGAATCAGCCTCCGTGTGTGCGGGGCTGAAAACCCCAGCCAGGACCTGGGAGCCTGGTGCTCTCCGTGTGGCGCTGAATCTGGGCGGCCAAGCAACCGCTGGAGGAGCCCTGCAGTTGCCCTTCCCTTCCCTCTGACAGAATTCTCACTGCTGGAGCCCTTGGCAGTGTGCAACCCACCAGCCCCTAAGCTCTCCTTAAGGAGGACTGGGACCTAAGTGCAAAGGCAAGGCAGGATTGGAGCTGAGGCAAGAAAGGCGCCAGTGGCGACTCCCAGGCTCTGCTGCCTGCTCCTTCCTGGAGAGGCAGCCTAAAAGCAAGGCAAGTCTGGGCAAGGCTAGCCCCGGCAGAGCAGCCTCGCGCCAGGAACTCTGCCAGATCGGGGCTCTGAGCAGAGCTAGAGCTCTGCCGTACTGGAGGCGCACTTAGCTCCGTGCAAGCAGGGCTTTCAACTTGACGGGGCTGGGCTGCCTCCTCTTCCCCGAGGAGGCTCGCTTCCCTGCTGGCTGTGCACTCGCCTATCAGGCGGGCGCGCAGGGCTCCTCCAGCAGGTCTTGCCTCAGGGGCTGCTTCCCCTGAGTTGGGGCTGTGGGCAGGAACCCAGACACGCAGGATCAGGCCCCAAACCACCTGCACATGTCTCTGCTGGGAGGAGAGTGCTAGGGAACCTACGTCTGTCATACACTTTCTGGGCACCCAAGGAATCAGCCTCCGTGTGTGCGGGGCTGAAAACCCCAGCCAGGGGCCCTGGGAGCCTGGTGCTCTCGGTGCGGCGCTGATTCTAGGCGGCCTAGAAACCGCTGGAGGAGCCCTGCAGTTGCCCTTCCCTTCCCTCTGACAGAGCTCTCACTGCTGAAGCCCTTGGCAGTGTGCAACCACCACCCCTAAGCCTCCCCAACGACGCCTGGCACCTGTGCAAAGGCAAGGCAGGATTGGAGCTGAGGCAAGGAAGGCACCAGTGGCGTCTCCCAGGCTCGCTCAGACAGCTCCTTCCTGGGAGGGAGCCTAAAAGCAAGGCAAGTCTGGGCAAGGCGAGCCCCCGGCGAGCAGCTCGCGCCAGAAACTCTGCCAGATCGGGGGCTCTGAGCAGAGCTAGAGCTCTGCCGTACTGGAGGCCCACTTAGCTCCGTGCAAGCAGGGCTTTCCTCTTGACTGGGCTCGGCTGCCTCCTCTTCTCCCGAGGAGGCTCGCTACACTGCTGGCTGTGCTCTCGCCTATCAGGCGGGCGCGCAGGGCTCCTCCAGCAGGTCTTGCCTCAGGGGCTGCTTCCCCTGAGTTGAGGCTGTGGGCGGGAACCCAGACACGCAGGATAAGGCCCCAACCACCTGCACATGTCTCTGCTGGGGAGGAGAGTGCTAGGGAACCTACGTCTCTCACACACTTTCTAGGCACCCACGGAGTCAGCCTCTGGAGTGTGGGGATGCAAAACCCAGCCAGGGGCCCTTGGAACCTGGTGCTCTCCGTGCGGAGCTTTGTCTGGGCGGCCAAGGAACCGCTGAAGGAGCCCTGCTGTTGCCCTTCGCTTCCCTCTGACAGAGCTTTCACTGCTGGAGCCCTTGGCAGTGTGCAACCCACCAGCCCCTAAGCCCTCCTCAAGGACGCTTGGGACCTAAGTGCAAAGGCAAGGCAGGGTAGAGCTGAAGCCAGGAAGGCGCCAGTGGCGTTTCCGAGCCTCACACAGCCTGCTCCTTCCTGGGGAGGAGCCTTAAAGCAAGGCAAGTCTGCGCAAGGCTCGCCTATGGCAGAGCATCTTGGTGCCAGGAACTCTGCCAGATCGGGCCTCTGAACAGAGCTAGAGATCTGCCGTACTGGAGTCGCACTTAGCTCGTGTAAGCAGGGATTTCAGCTTGACGGGACTTGCTGCCTCCTCTTCCCCCGAGGAGGCTCGCTTCCCTGCTGGCTGTGCACTCGCCTATCAGGCGGGGGCGCAGGGCTCCTCCAGCAGGTCTTGCCTCAGGGGCTGCTTCCCCTGAGTTGGGGCTGTGGGCAGGAACCCAGACACGCAGGATCAGGCCCCAAACACCTGCACATGTCTCTGCTGGGGAGGAGAGTGCTAGGGAACCTACGTCTGTCATACACTTTCTGGGCACCCAAGGAATCAGCCTCCGTGTGTGCGGGGCTGAAAACCCCAGCCAGGGGCCCTGGGAGCCTGGTGCTCTCCGTGTGGCGCTGAATCTGGGCGGCCAAGCAACCGCTGGAGGAGCCCTGCAGTTGCCCTTCCCTTCCCTCTGACAGTTCTCACTGCTGGAGCCCTTGGCAGTGTGCAACCCACCAGCCCCTAAGCTCTCCTTAAAGGACTGGACCTAAGTGCAAAGGCAAGGCAGGATTGGAGCTGAGGCAAGAAAGGCGCCAGTGGCGACTCCCAGGCTCCTGCTGCCTGCTCCTTCCTGGAGAGGCAGCCTAAAAGCAAGGCAAGTCTGGGCAAGGCTAGCCCCCGGCAGAGCAGCCTCGCGCCAGGAACTCTGCCAGATCGGGCTCTGAGCAGAGCTAGAGCTCTGCCGTACTGGAGGCGCACTTAGCTCCGTGCAAGCAGGGCTTTCAACTTGACGGGGCTGGCTGCCTCCTCTTCCCCCGAGGAGGCTCGCTTCCCTGCTGGCTGTGCACTCGCCTATCAGGCGGGGCGCAGGGCTCCTCCAGCAGGTCTTGCCTCAGGGGCTGCTTCCCCTGAGTTGGGGCTGTGGGCAGGAACCCAGACACGCAGGATCAGGCCCCAACCACCTGCACATGTCTCTGCTGGGGAGGAGAGTGCTAGGGAACCTACGTCTGTCATACACTTTCTGGGCACCCAAGGAATCAGCCTCCGTGTGTGCGGGGCTGAAAACCCCAGCCAGGGGCCCTGGGAGCCTGGTGCTCTCGGTGCGCGCTGATTCTAGGCGGCCTAAAACCGCTGAGGAGCCCTGCAGTTGCCCTTCCCTTCCCTCTGACAGAGCTCTCACTGCTGAAGCCCTTGGCAGTGTGCAACCCACCACCCCCTAAGCCCTCCCAACGACGCCTGGCACCTAAGTGCAAAGGCAAGGCAGGATTGGAGCTGAGGCAAGGAAGGCACCAGTGGCGTCTCCCAGGCTCGCTCAGACAGCTCCTTCCTGGGGAGGGAGCCTAAAAGCAAGGCAAGTCTGGGCAAGGCGAGCCCCCGGGCGAGCAGCCTCGCGCCAGAAACTCTGCCAGATCGGGGCTCTGAGCAGAGCTAGAGCTCTGCCGTACTGGAGGCCCACTTAGCTCCGTGCAAGCAGGGCTTTCCTCTTGACTGGGCTCGGCTGCCTCCTCTTCTCCCGAGGAGGCTCGCTACACTGCTGGCTGTGCTCTCGCCTATCAGGCGGGCGCGCAGGGCTCCTCCAGCAGGTCTTGCCTCAGGGGCTGCTTCCCCTGAGTTGGGCTGTGGGCGGGAACCCAGACACGCAGGATAAGGCCCCAACCACCTGCACATGTCTCTGCTGGGGAGGAGAGTGCTAGGGAACCTACGTCTCTCACACACTTTCTAGGCACCCACGGAGTCAGCCTCTGGGAGTGTGGGGATGCAAAACCCAGCCAGGGGCCCTTGGAACCTGGTGCTCTCCGTGCGGAGCTTTGTCTGGGCGGCCAAGAACCGCTGAAGGAGCCCTGCTGTTGCCCTTCGCTTCCCTCTGACAGAGCTTTCACTGCTGGAGCCCTTGGCAGTGTGCAACCCACCAGCCCCTAAGCCCTCCTCAAGGACGCTTGGGACCTAAGTGCAAAGGCAAGGCAGGGGTAGAGCTGAAGCCAGGAAGGCGCCAGTGGCGTTTCCGAGCCTCACACAGCCTGCTCCTTCCTGGGGAGGGAGCCTTAAAGCAAGGCAAGTCTGCGCAAGGCTCGCCTATGGCAGAGCATCTTGGTGCCAGGAACTCTGCCAGATCGGGCCTCTGAACAGAGCTAGAGATCTGCCGTACTGGAGTCGCACTTAGCTTCGTGTAAGCAGGGATTTCAGCTTGACGGGGACTTGCTGCCTCCTCTTCCCCCGAGGAGGCTCGCTTCCCTGCTGGCTGTGCACTCGCCTATCAGGCGGGGGCGCAGGGCTCCTCCAGCAGGTCTTGCCTCAGGGGCTGCTTCCCCTGAGTTGGGGCTGTGGGCAGGAACCCAGACACGCAGGATCAGGCCCCCACCTGCACATGTCTCTGCTGGGGAGGAGAGTGCTAGGGAACCTACGTCTGTCATACACTTTCTGGGCACCCAAGGAATCAGCCTCCGTGTGTGCGGGCTGAAAACCCCAGCCAGGGGGACCTGGGAGCCTGGTGCTCTCCGTGTGGCGCTGAATCTGGGCGGCCAAGCAACCGCTGGAGGAGCCCTGCAGTTGCCCTTCCCTTCCCTCTGACAGAATTCTCACTGCTGGAGCCCTTGGCAGTGTGCAACCCACCAGCCCCTAAGCTCTCCTTAAGGAGGACTGGGACCTAAGTGCAAAGGCAAGGCAGGATTGGAGCTGAGGCAAGAAAGGCGCCAGTGGCGACTCCCAGGCTCCTGCTGCCTGCTCCTTCCTGGAGAGGCAGCCTAAAAGCAAGGCAAGTCTGGGCAAGGCTAGCCCCGGCAGAGCAGCCTCGCGCCAGGAACTCTGCCAGATCGGGGCTCTGAGCAGAGCTAGAGCTCTGCCGTACTGGAGGCGCACTTAGCTCCGTGCAAGCAGGGCTTTCAACTTGACGGGCTGGCTGCCTCCTCTTCCCCGAGGAGGCTCGCTTCCCTGCTGGCTGTGCACTCGCCTATCAGGCGGGCGCAGGGCTCCTCCAGCAGGTCTTGCCTCAGGGGCTGCTTCCCCTGAGTTGGGGCTGTGGGCAGGAACCCAGACACGCAGGATCAGGCCCCAACCACCTGCACATGTCTCTGCTGGGGAGGAGAGTGCTAGGGAACCTACGTCTGTCATACACTTTCTGGGCACCCAAGGAATCAGCCTCCGTGTGTGCGGGGCTGAAAACCCCAGCCAGGGGCCCTGGGAGCCTGGTGCTCTCGGTGCGGCGCTGATTCTAGGCGGCCTAGAAACCGCTGGAGGAGCCCTGCAGTTGCCCTTCCCTTCCCTCTGACAGAGCTCTCACTGCTGAAGCCCTTGGCAGTGTGCAACCCACCACCCCTAAGCCCTCCCAACGACGCCTGGCACCTAAGTGCAAAGGCAAGGCAGGATTGGAGCTGAGGCAAGGAAGGCACCAGTGGCGTCTCCCAGGCTCGCTCAGACAGCTCCTTCCTGGGGAGGGAGCCTAAAAGCAAGGCAAGTCTGGGCAAGGCGAGCCCCGGCGAGCAGCCTCGCGCCAGAAACTCTGCCAGATCGGGGCTCTGAGCAGAGCTAGAGCTCTGCCGTACTGGAGGCCCACTTAGCTCCGTGCAAGCAGGGCTTTCCTCTTGACTGGGCTCGGCTGCCTCCTCTTCTCCCGAGGAGGCTCGCTACACTGCTGGCTGTGCTCTCGCCTATCAGGCGGGCGCGCAGGGCTCCTCCAGCAGGTCTTGCCTCAGGGGCTGCTTCCCCTGAGTTGAGGCTGTGGGCGGGAACCCAGACACGCAGGATAAGGCCCCAACCACCTGCACATGTCTCTGCTGGGGAGGAGAGTGCTAGGGAACCTACGTCTCTCACACACTTTCTAGGCACCCACGGAGTCAGCCTCTGGGAGTGTGGGGATGCAAAACCCAGCCAGGGGCCCTTGGAACCTGGTGCTCTCCGTGCGGAGCTTTGTCTGGGCGGCCAAGGAACCGCTGAAGGAGCCCTGCTGTTGCCCTTCGCTTCCCTCTGACAGAGCTTTCACTGCTGGAGCCCTTGGCAGTGTGCAACCCACCAGCCCCTAAGCCCTCCTCAAGGACGCTTGGGACCTAAGTGCAAAGGCAAGGCAGGGGTAGAGCTGAAGCCAGGAAGGCGCCAGTGGCGTTTCCGAGCCTCACACAGCCTGCTCCTTCCTGGGGAGGGAGCCTTAAAGCAAGGCAAGTCTGCGCAAGGCTCGCCTATGGCAGAGCATCTTGGTGCCAGGAACTCTGCCAGATCGGGCCTCTGAACAGAGCTAGAGATCTGCCGTACTGGAGTCGCACTTAGCTTCGTGTAAGCAGGGATTTCAGCTTGACGGGGACTTGCTGCCTCCTCTTCCCCGAGGAGGCTCGCTTCCCTGCTGGCTGTGCACTCGCCTATCAGGCGGGGGCGCAGGGCTCCTCCAGCAGGTCTTGCCTCAGGGGCTGCTTCCCCTGAGTTGGGGCTGTGGGCAGGAACCCAGACACGCAGGATCAGGCCCCAAACACCTGCACATGTCTCTGCTGGGGAGGAGAGTGCTAGGGAACCTACGTCTGTCATACACTTTCTGGGCACCCAAGGAATCAGCCTCCGTGTGTGCGGGGCTGAAAACCCCAGCCAGGGGCCCTGGGAGCCTGGTGCTCTCCGTGTGGCGCTGAATCTGGGCGGCCAAGCAACCGCTGGAGGAGCCCTGCAGTTGCCCTTCCCTTCCCTCTGACAGAATTCTCACTGCTGGAGCCCTTGGCAGTGTGCAACCCACCAGCCCCTAAGCTCTCCTTAAGGAGGACTGGGACCTAAGTGCAAAGGCAAGGCAGGATTGGAGCTGAGGCAAGAAAGGCGCCAGTGGCGACTCCCAGGCTCCTGCTGCCTGCTCCTTCCTGGAGAGGCAGCCTAAAAGCAAGGCAAGTCTGGGCAAGGCTAGCCCCCGGCAGAGCAGCCTCGCGCCAGGAACTCTGCCAGATCGGGGCTCTGAGCAGAGCTAGAGCTCTGCCGTACTGGAGGCGCACTTAGCTCCGTGCAAGCAGGGCTTTTCTTGACGGGCTGGGCTGCCTCCTCTTCCCCGAGGAGGCTCGCTTCCCTGCTGGCTGCACTCGCCTATCAGGCGGGGCGCAGGGCTCCTCCAGCAGGTCTTGCCTCAGGGGCTGCTTCCCCTGAGTTGGGGCTGTGGGCAGGAACCCAGACACGCAGGATCAGGCCCCAACCACCTGCACATGTCTCTGCGGGAGGAGAGTGCTAGGGAACCTACGTCTGTCATACACTTTCTGGGCACCCAAGGAATCAGCCTCCGTGTGTGCGGGGCTGAAAACCCCAGCCAGGGGCCCTGGGAGCCTGGTGCTCTCGGCGGCGCTGATTCTAGGCGGCCTAGAAACCGCTGGAGGAGCCCTGCAGTTGCCCTTCCCTTCCCTCTGACAGAGCTCTCACTGAAGCCCTTGGCAGTGTGCAACCCACCACCCCCTAAGCCCTCCCAACCACGCCTGGCACCTATGTGCAAAGGCAAGGCAGGATTGGAGCTGAGGCAAGGAAGGCACCAGTGGCGCTCCCAGGCTCGCTCAGACAGCTCCTTCCTGGGGAGGGAGCCTAAAAGCAAGGCAAGTCTGGGCAAGGCGAGCCCCGGCCGAGCAGCTGCCAGATCGGGGCTCTGAGCAGAGCTAGAGCTCTGCCGTACTGGAGGCCCACTTAGCTCCGTGCAAGCAGACTGGGCTCGGCTGCCTCCTCTTCTCCCGAGGAGGCTCGCTACACTGCTGGCTGTGCTCTCGCCTATCAGGCGGGCGCGCAGGGCTCCTCCAGCAGGTCTTGCCTCAGGGGCTGCTTCCCCTGAGTTGGCTGTGGGCGGGAACCCAGACACGCAGGATAAGGCCCCAACCACCTGCACATGTCTCTGCTGGGGAGGAGAGTGCTAGGGAACCTACGTCTCTCACACACTTTCTAGGCACCCACGGAGTCAGCCTCTGGGAGTGTGGGGATGCAAAACCCAGCCAGGGGCCCTTGGAACCTGGTGCTCTCCGTGCGGAGCTTTGTCTGGGCGGCCAAGAACCGCTGAAGGAGCCCTGCTGTTGCCCTTCGCTTCCCTCTGACAGAGCTTTCACTGCTGGAGCCCTTGGCAGTGTGCAACCCACCAGCCCCTAAGCCCTCCTCAAGGACGCTTGGGACCTAAGTGCAAAGGCAAGGCAGGTAGAGCTGAAGCCAGGAAGGCGCCAGTGGCGTTTCCGAGCCTCACACAGCCTGCTCCTTCCTGGGGAGGGAGCCTTAAAGCAAGGCAAGTCTGCGCAAGGCTCGCCTATGGCAGAGCATCTTGGTGCCAGGAACTCTGCCAGATCGGGCCTCTGAACAGAGCTAGAGATCTGCCGTACTGGAGTCGCACTTAGCTTCGTGTAAGCAGGGATTTCAGCTTGACGGGGACTTGCTGCCTCCTCTTCCCCCGAGGAGGCTCGCTTCCCTGCTGGCTGTGCACTCGCCTATCAGGCGGGGCGCAGGGCTCCTCCAGCAGGTCTTGCCTCAGGGGCTGCTTCCCCTGAGTTGGGGCTGTGGGCAGGAACCCAGACACGCAGGATCAGGCCCCAAACACCTGCACATGTCTCTGCTGGGAGGAGAGTGCTAGGGAACCTACGTCTGTCATACACTTTCTGGGCACCCAAGGAATCAGCCTCCGTGTGTGCGGGGCTGAAAACCCCAGCCAGGGGCCCTGGGAGCCTGGTGCTCTCCGTGTGGCGCTGAATCTGGGCGGCCAAGCAACCGCTGGAGGAGCCCTGCAGTTGCCCTTCCCTTCCCTCTGACAGAATTCTCACTGCTGGAGCCCTTGGCAGTGTGCAACCCACCAGCCCCTAAGCTCTCCTTAAGGAGGACTGGACCTAAGTGCAAAGGCAAGGCAGGATTGGAGCTGAGGCAAGAAAGGCGCCAGTGGCGACTCCCAGGCTCCTGCTGCCTGCTCCTTCCTGGAGAGGCAGCCTAAAAGCAAGGCAAGTCTGGGCAAGGCTAGCCCCGGCAGAGCAGCCTCGCGCCAGGAACTCTGCCAGATCGGGGCTCTGAGCAGAGCTAGAGCTCTGCCGTACTGGAGGCGCACTTAGCTCCGTGCAAGCAGGGCTTTTCAACTTGACGGGCTGGGCTGCCTCCTCTTCCCCGAGGAGGCTCGCTTCCCTGCTGGCTGTGCACTCGCCTATCAGGCGGGCGCAGGGCTCCTCCAGCAGGTCTTGCCTCAGGGGCTGCTTCCCCTGAGTTGGGCTGTGGGCAGGAACCCAGACACGCAGGATCAGGCCCCAACCACCTGCACATGTCTCTGCTGGGGAGGAGAGTGCTAGGGAACCTACGTCTGTCATACACTTTCTGGGCACCCAAGGAATCAGCCTCCGTGTGTGCGGGGCTGAAAACCCCAGCCAGGGGCCCTGGGAGCCTGGTGCTCTCGGTGCGGCGCTGATTCTAGGCGGCCTAGAAACCGCTGGAGGAGCCCTGCAGTTGCCCTTCCCTTCCCTCTGACAGAGCTCTCACTGCTGAAGCCCTTGGCAGTGTGCAACCCACCACCCCTAAGCCCTCCCAACCACGCCTGGCACCTATGTGCAAAGGCAAGGCAGGATTGGAGCTGAGGCAAGGAAGGCACCAGTGGCGTCTCCCAGGCTCGCTCAGACAGCTCCTTCCTGGGGAGGGAGCCTAAAAGCAAGGCAAGTCTGGGCAAGGCGAGCCCCGGCCGAGCAGCCTCGCGCCAGAAACTCTGCCAGATCGGGGCTCTGAGCAGAGCTAGAGCTCTGCCGTACTGGAGGCCCACTTAGCTCCGTGCAAGCAGGGCTTTCCTCTTGACTGGGCTCGGCTGCCTCCTCTTCTCCCGAGGAGGCTCGCTACACTGCTGGCTGTGCTCTCGCCTATCAGGCGGGCGCGCAGGGCTCCTCCAGCAGGTCTTGCCTCAGGGGCTGCTTCCCCTGAGTTGAGGCTGTGGCGGGAACCCAGACACGCAGGATAAGGCCCCAACCACCTGCACATGTCTCTGCTGGGGAGGAGAGTGCTAGGGAACCTACGTCTCTCACACACTTTCTAGGCACCCACGGAGTCAGCCTCTGGGAGTGTGGGGATGCAAAACCCAGCCAGGGGCCCTTGGAACCTGGTGCTCTCCGTGCGGAGCTTTGTCTGGGCGGCCAAGGAACCGCTGAAGGAGCCCTGCTGTTGCCCTTCGCTTCCCTCTGACAGAGCTTTCACTGCTGGAGCCCTTGGCAGTGTGCAACCCACCAGCCCCTAAGCCCTCCTCAAGGACGCTTGGGACCTAAGTGCAAAGGCAAGGCAGGGTAGAGCTGAAGCCAGGAAGGCGCCAGTGGCGTTTCCGAGCCTCACACAGCCTGCTCCTTCCTGGGGAGGGAGCCTTAAAGCAAGGCAAGTCTGCGCAAGGCTCGCCTATGGCAGAGCATCTTGGTGCCAGGAACTCTGCCAGATCGGGCTCTGAACAGAGCTAGAGATCTGCCGTACTGGAGTCGCACTTAGCTTCGTGAAGCAGGGATTTCAGCTTGACGGGGACTTGCTGCCTCCTCTTTCCCCGAGGAGGCTCGCTTCCCTGCTGGCTGTGCACTCGCCTATCAGGCGGGGGCGCAGGGCTCCTCCAGCAGGTCTTGCCTCAGGGCTGCTTCCCCTGAGTTGGGGCTGTGGGCAGGAACCCAGACACGCAGGATCAGGCCCCAAACACCTGCACATGTCTCTGCTGGGGAGGAGAGTGCTAGGGAACCTACGTCTGTCATACACTTTCTGGGCACCCAAGGAATCAGCCTCCGTGTGTGCGGGGCTGAAAACCCCAGCCAGGGGCCCTGGGAGCCTGGTGCTCTCCGTGTGGCGCTGAATCTGGGCGGCCAAGCAACCGCTGGAGGAGCCCTGCAGTTGCCCTTCCCTTCCCTCTGACAGAATTCTCACTGCTGGAGCCCTTGGCAGTGTGCAACCCACCAGCCCCTAAGCTCTCCTTAAGGAGGACTGGGACCTAAGTGCAAAGGCAAGGCAGGATTGGAGCTGAGGCAAGAAAGGCGCCAGTGGCGACTCCCAGGCTCCTGCTGCCTGCTCCTTCCTGGAGAGGCAGCCTAAAAGCAAGGCAAGTCTGGGCAAGGCTAGCCCCCGGCAGAGCAGCCTCGCGCCAGGAACTCTGCCAGATCGGGGCTCTGAGCAGAGCTAGAGCTCTGCCGTACTGGAGGCGCACTTAGCTCCGTGCAAGCAGGGCTTTCCTTGACGGGGCTGGGCTGCCTCCTCTTCCCCGAGGAGGCTCGCTTCCCTGCTGGCTGTGCACTCGCCTATCAGGCGGGGGCGCAGGGCTCCTCCAGCAGGTCTTGCCTCAGGGGCTGCTTCCCCTGAGTTGGGGCTGTGGGCAGGAACCCAGACACGCAGGATCAGGCCCCCAACACCTGCACATGTCTCTGCTGGGGAGGAGAGTGCTAGGGAACCTACGTCTGTCATACACTTTCTGGGCACCCAAGGAATCAGCCTCCGTGTGTGCGGGGCTGAAAACCCCAGCCAGGGGCCCTGGGAGCCTGGTGCTCTCGGTGCGGCGCTGATTCTAGGCGGCCTAGAAACCGCTGGAGGAGCCCTGCAGTTGCCCTTCCCTTCCCTCTGACAGAGCTCTCACTGCTGAAGCCCTTGGCAGTGTGCAACCCACCACCCCCTAAGCCCTCCCAACACGCCTGGCACCTATGTGCAAAGGCAAGGCAGGATTGGAGCTGAGGCAAGGAAGGCACCAGTGGCGTCTCCCAGGCTCGCTCAGACAGCTCCTTCCTGGGAGGGAGCCTAAAAGCAAGGCAAGTCTGGGCAAGGCGAGCCCCCGGCGAGCAGCCTCGCGCCAGAAACTCTGCCAGATCGGGGCTCTGAGCAGAGCTAGAGCTCTGCCGTACTGGAGGCCCACTTAGCTCCGTGCAAGCAGGGCTTTCCTCTTGACTGGGCTCGGCTGCCTCCTCTTCTCCCGAGGAGGCTCGCTACACTGCTGGCTGTGCTCTCGCCTATCAGGCGGGGCGCGCAGGGCTCCTCCAGCAGGTCTTGCCTCAGGGGCTGCTTCCCCTGAGTTGAGGCTGTGGGCGGGAACCCAGACACGCAGGATAAGGCCCCAACCACCTGCACATGTCTCTGCTGGGGAGGAGAGTGCTAGGGAACCTACGTCTCTCACACACTTTCTAGGCACCCACGGAGTCAGCCTCTGGGAGTGTGGGGATGCAAAACCCAGCCAGGGGCCCTTGGAACCTGGTGCTCTCCGTGCGGAGCTTTGTCTGGGCGGCCAAGGAACCGCTGAAGGAGCCCTGCTGTTGCCCTTCGCTTCCCTCTGACAGAGCTTTCACTGCTGGAGCCCTTGGCAGTGTGCAACCCACCAGCCCCTAAGCCCTCCTCAAGGACGCTTGGACCTAAGTGCAAAGGCAAGGCAGGGGTAGAGCTGAAGCCAGGCGCCAGTGGCGTTTCCGAGCCTCACACAGCCTGCTCCTTCCTGGGGAGGGAGCCTTAAAGCAAGGCAAGTCTGCGCAAGGCTCGCCTATGGCAGAGCATCTTGGTGCCAGGAACTCTGCCAGATCGGGCCTCTGAACAGAGCTAGAGATCTGCCGTACTGGAGTCGCACTTAGCTTCGTGTAAGCAGGGATTTCAGCTTGACGGGGACTTGCTGCCTCCTCTTCCCCGAGGAGGCTCGCTTCCCTGCTGGCTGTGCACTCGCCTATCAGGCGGGGGCGCAGGGCTCCTCCAGCAGGTCTTGCCTCAGGGGCTGCTTCCCCTGAGTTGGGGCTGTGGGCAGGAACCCAGACACGCAGGATCAGGCCCCAAACACCTGCACATGTCTCTGCTGGGAGGAGAGTGCTAGGGAACCTACGTCTGTCATACACTTTCTGGGCACCCAAGGAATCAGCCTCCGTGTGTGCGGGGCTGAAAACCCCAGCCAGGGGCCCTGGGAGCCTGGTGCTCTCCGTGTGGCGCTGAATCTGGGCGGCCAAGCAACCGCTGGAGGAGCCCTGCAGTTGCCCTTCCCTTCCCTCTGACAGAATTCTCACTGCTGGAGCCCTTGGCAGTGTGCAACCCACCAGCCCCTAAGCTCTCCTTAAGGAGGACTGGGACCTAAGTGCAAAGGCAAGGCAGGATTGGAGCTGAGGCAAGAAAGGCGCCAGTGGCGACTCCCAGGCTCCTGCTGCCTGCTCCTTCCTGGAGAGGCAGCCTAAAAGCAAGGCAAGTCTGGGCAAGGCTAGCCCCCGGCAGAGCAGCCTCGCGCCAGGAACTCTGCCAGATCGGGGCTCTGAGCAGAGCTAGAGCTCTGCCGTACTGGAGGCGCACTTAGCTCCGTGCAAGCAGGGCTTTCAACTTGACGGGGCTGGGCTGCCTCCTCTTCCCCCGAGGAGGCTCGCTTCCCTGCTGGCTGTGCACTCGCCTATCAGGCGGGGGCGCAGGGCTCCTCCAGCAGGTCTTGCCTCAGGGGCTGCTTCCCCTGAGTTGGGGCTGTGGGCAGGAACCCAGACACGCAGGATCAGGCCCCAACACCTGCACATGTCTCTGCTGGGGAGGAGAGTGCTAGGGAACCTACGTCTGTCATACACTTTCTGGGCACCCAAGGAATCAGCCTCCGTGTGTGCGGGGCTGAAAACCCCAGCCCAGGGGCCCTGGGAGCCTGGTGCTCTCGGTGCGGCGCTGATTCTAGGCGGCCTAGAAACCGCTGGAGGAGCCCTGCAGTTGCCCTTCCCTTCCCTCTGACAGAGCTCTCACTGCTGAAGCCCTTGGCAGTGTGCAACCCACCACCCCCTAAGCCCTCCCCAACCACGCCTGGCACCTATGTGCAAAGGCAAGGCAGGATTGGAGCTGAGGCAAGGAAGGCACCAGTGGCGTCTCCCAGGCTCGCTCAGACAGCTCCTTCCTGGGGAGGGAGCCTAAAAGCAAGGCAAGTCTGGGCAAGGCGAGCCCCCGGCCGAGCAGCCTCGCGCCAGAAACTCTGCCAGATCGGGGCTCTGAGCAGAGCTAGAGCTCTGCCGTACTGGAGGCCACTTAGCTCCGTGCAAGCAGGGCTTTCCTCTTGACTGGGCTCGGCTGCCTCCTCTTCTCCCGAGGAGGCTCGCTACACTGCTGGCTGTGCTCTCGCCTATCAGGCGGGCGCGCAGGGCTCCTCCAGCAGGTCTTGCCTCAGGGGCTGCTTCCCCTGAGTTGAGGCTGTGGGCGGGAACCCAGACACGCAGGATAAGGCCCCAACCACCTGCACATGTCTCTGCTGGGGAGGAGAGTGCTAGGGAACCTACGTCTCTCACACACTTCTAGGCACCCACGGAGTCAGCCTCTGGAGTGTGGGGATGCAAAACCCAGCCAGGGGCCCTTGGAACCTGGTGCTCTCCGTGCGGAGCTTTGTCTGGGCGGCCAAGGAACCGCTGAAGGAGCCCTGCTGTTGCCCTTCGCTTCCCTCTGACAGAGCTTTCACTGCTGGAGCCCTTGGCAGTGTGCAACCCACCAGCCCCTAAGCCCTCCTCAAGGACGCTTGGGACCTAAGTGCAAAGGCAAGGCAGGGGTAGAGCTGAAGCCAGGAAGGCGCCAGTGGCGTTTCCGAGCCTCACACAGCCTGCTCCTTCCTGGGAGGGAGCCTTAAAGCAAGGCAAGTCTGCGCAAGGCTCGCCTATGGCAGAGCATCTTGGTGCCAGGAACTCTGCCAGATCGGGCCTCTGAACAGAGCTAGAGATCTGCCGTACTGGAGTCGCACTTAGCTTCGTGTAAGCAGGGATTTCAGCTTGACGGGGACTTGCTGCCTCCTCTTCCCCCGAGGAGGCTCGCTTCCCTGCTGGCTGTGCACTCGCCTATCAGGCGGGGGCGCAGGGCTCCTCCAGCAGGTCTTGCCTCAGGGGCTGCTTCCCCTGAGTTGGGGCTGTGGGCAGGAACCCAGACACGCAGGATCAGGCCCCAAACACCTGCACATGTCTCTGCTGGGGAGGAGAGTGCTAGGGAACCTACGTCTGTCATACACTTTCTGGGCACCCAAGGAATCAGCCTCCGTGTGTGCGGGGCTGAAAACCCCAGCCAGGGGCCCTGGGAGCCTGGTGCTCTCCGTGTGGCGCTGAATCTGGGCGGCCAAGCAACCGCTGGAGGAGCCCTGCAGTTGCCCTTCCCTTCCCTCTGACAGAATTCTCACTGCTGGAGCCCTTGGCAGTGTGCAACCCACCAGCCCCTAAGCTCTCCTTAAGGAGGACTGGGACCTAAGTGCAAAGGCAAGGCAGGATTGGAGCTGAGGCAAGAAAGGCGCCAGTGGCGACTCCCAGGCTCCTGCTGCCTGCTCCTTCCTGGAGAGGCAGCCTAAAAGCAAGGCAAGTCTGGGCAAGGCTAGCCCCCGGCAGAGCAGCCTCGCGCCAGGAACTCTGCCAGATCGGGGGCTCTGAGCAGAGCTAGAGCTCTGCCGTACTGGAGGCGCACTTAGCTCCGTGCAAGCAGGGCTTTCAACTTGACGGGCTGGGCTGCCTCCTCTTCCCCGAGGAGGCTCGCTTCCCTGCTGGCTGTGCACTCGCCTATCAGGCGGGGCGCAGGGCTCCTCCAGCAGGTCTTGCCTCAGGGGCTGCTTCCCCTGAGTTGGGGCTGTGGGCAGGAACCCAGACACGCAGGATCAGGCCCCAACACCTGCACATGTCTCTGCTGGGGAGGAGAGTGCTAGGGAACCTACGTCTGTCATACACTTTCTGGGCACCCAAGGAATCAGCCTCCGTGTGTGCGGGGCTGAAAACCCCAGCCAGGGGCCCTGGGAGCCTGGTGCTCTCGGTGCGGCGCTGATTCTAGGCGGCCTAGAAACCGCTGGAGGAGCCCTGCAGTTGCCCTTCCCTTCCCTCTGACAGAGCTCTCACTGCTGAAGCCCTTGGCAGTGTGCAACCCACCACCCCCTAAGCCCTCCCCAACGACGCCTGGCACCTATGTGCAAAGGCAAGGCAGGATTGGAGCTGAGGCAAGGAAGGCACCAGTGGCGTCTCCCAGGCTCGCTCAGACAGCTCCTTCCTGGGGAGGGAGCCTAAAAGCAAGGCAAGTCTGGGCAAGGCGAGCCCCCCGGCCGAGCAGCCTCGCGCCAGAAACTCTGCCAGATCGGGGCTCTGAGCAGAGCTAGAGCTCTGCCGTACTGGAGGCCCACTTAGCTCCGTGCAAGCAGGGCTTTCCTCTTGACTGGGCTCGGCTGCCTCCTCTTCTCCCGAGGAGGCTCGCTACACTGCTGGCTGTGCTCTCGCCTATCAGGCGGGCGCGCAGGGCTCCTCCAGCAGGTCTTGCCTCAGGGGCTGCTTCCCCTGAGTTGAGGCTGTGGCGGGAACCCAGACACGCAGGATAAGGCCCCAACCACCTGCACATGTCTCTGCTGGGGAGGAGAGTGCTAGGGAACCTACGTCTCTCACACACTTTCTAGGCACCCACGGAGTCAGCCTCTGGGAGTGTGGGATGCAAAACCCAGCCAGGGGCCCTTGGAACCTGGTGCTCTCCGTGCGGAGCTTTGTCTGGGCGGCCAAGGAACCGCTGAAGGAGCCCTGCTGTTGCCCTTCGCTTCCCTCTGACAGAGCTTTCACTGCTGGAGCCCTTGGCAGTGTGCAACCCACCAGCCCCTAAGCCCTCCTCAAGGACGCTTGGGACCTAAGTGCAAAGGCAAGGCAGGGGTAGAGCTGAAGCCAGGAAGGCGCCAGTGGCGTTCCGAGCCTCACACAGCCTGCTCCTTCCTGGGGAGGGAGCCTTAAAGCAAGGCAAGTCTGCGCAAGGCTCGCCTATGGCAGAGCATCTTGGTGCCAGGAACTCTGCCAGATCGGGCCTCTGAACAGAGCTAGAGATCTGCCGTACTGGAGTCGCACTTAGCTTCGTGTAAGCAGGGATTTCAGCTTGACGGGGACTTGCTGCCTCCTCTTCCCCCGAGGAGGCTCGCTTCCCTGCTGGCTGTGCACTCGCCTATCAGGCGGGGGGCGCAGGGCTCCTCCAGCAGGTCTTGCCTCAGGGGCTGCTTCCCCTGAGTTGGGCTGTGGGCAGGAACCCAGACACGCAGGATCAGGCCCCAACACCTGCACATGTCTCTGCTGGGGAGGAGAGTGCTAGGGAACCTACGTCTGTCATACACTTTCTGGGCACCCAAGGAATCAGCCTCCGTGTGTGCGGGGCTGAAAACCCCAGCCAGGGCCCTGGGAGCCTGGTGCTCTCCGTGTGCGCTGAATCTGGGCGGCCAAGCGCAACCTGCGCTGGAGAGCCCTGCAGTTGCCCTTCCCTTCCCTCTGACAGAATTC
>NW_017193451.1:0-9808 GCF_001704415.2 Capra hircus
GGAGTTGGGCAAATTAGCTCAATTATTCTTGTCTGTTGTTTACCCAATCCTTTTGATGGATCATAGCCGATCTGCAGCATCTGAGAGGTCACTTTATCATCAGGGCTAAAAAGTAACACTCCCATTTGAGATAGCATGTCCTCCCCCACAGGGTAAGGGGGAGTGAAGGGACTACATACGGTTGGAAAGTTCCACGGGTGTCCTCAAATTGCCAATCTAAAATTTTTGCACTTTTGGCTACTGTGGGGGCTCTTCCTATCCCCACCAAGTTATTTTCAGTAGTATGTGTGGGCCAGGAGGTGGGCCAGGAGCTAGGCCAGTCTTTTCCTGAAATGCAAGAAACGTCTGCTCCTGTGTCTAATAACCCCACAATAGACTTGCCATTAATCAGAATAGTTTTCATAGGCCGTTTCTGAGTAATTTTTGTTATCCAAAAAACCATATCACTAGACCCAAATATAAGAAGCAAGAAAAGAGGTGTTACACAATATCTTTATAAGCTTTTCTAATGATCTTTTTATAACCCAAATCTGGTCTATAGCCTTTTAGATGACAAGTAACCATTTAATCTTAGCTTGAAAACTTCCAGCAACGGGGAGCTCACTATTCACCAAGGTTTTTAAACTCTCTCTCACTCTTACTCTATAGCATTTTTATCCTGCATACCACTTTTTCTAACTCCTTTTCAGTAGTATATGTTGGCCAGGAGCTGCGCTAGTCTCTCAGCAATGTAAGAAACGTCTTGTCTATTGTCTAAGCCTAGAAGCCAATTTTTTGCACCCAAAAAGCTAGATCTAGATCCTCTGGGGCTTTTTTTGTCTGGTTTTTCTGTTTGGTAATAAGGTAAAAGCAAAAGCTGTGCTATTATTTTTTTTAATTTTTATTAATTGCACAGTTTTAGCAGGTGGCGAGATCAAAACTTCAGTTTTTTCAGTATAATCAGAATTACTACTACACAAGACACTACCGAAATTTCTTGAAAAGAAAGCAAGCTATGCCCCAGTACAAGTCTTACAATGTCCTCAGGCAGGGGACTAGCCACTCTCATTGGAATCTGAGTCACTGGCACATCAGGGGTTAATATTATTGAAGTGGTGGAACTGAGGTCTAGGCCTGAGCTACCTGGGGTTGTTTGGTACGGGTTGTTGTGTCTGTTTAGCAGGACATTTTGGCAAAACATGTTCTATTTGGCCTCAAGAGAAACATTTTGCATTTGTAAAGTCCTTTTTATTACGAATATTTTTTTTTGTTTTTCTTCCTTTTTCTTTTTTTTTTTTGGGTGAGGCCCCTCCTGAGGGGATTTTATGCAAGGAGCAAGCTCTGTTTTAAAAGCTCTTTTGCTCAAAATATTGTCACTATCGTTTTCAAACTTAAGCAATGTTCTGGGAGGCTTTGGATATAAAGTGGGGAGTTCTTAAGCCCTGGGGAGGCGCAAGCAGAGGTTGCAGTGGTCGCCTTAAATAAGATAACTTTTTTAAAGGTTTGGTTTGTGTAGAGGGGGAGGGGGCTCTCCAGGGCGCTCGGCCGCTGCGTCCTGTAAGCACCCCTCCTTCCTCGGGAGGAAGAGGAGTCTCTCTCCTTTTGTTTGCCAATGGCAGAAAATACGATCTGCATAGAAGGTGGAGACCCACTACCATTTACCCGCTATAGCCTCTCCCATAGGCTATCTAACAGCCTCATGACAGGGGTCCAGAACATTTGTAATCATATTTTACAGAGCAAAAGCATTTACAGGCCATGCAAAGTATAGTAAGTTTTTAGCTGTTTTCCTACTCTCTCCCAGGTGTCTAAGTTAACAGTGCCTTCTCTGGAAACCAGGGACACTGTTCTTGTACAAAGGAAAAAAAATGAATGAATATTGGAATTTTTAACTTTAATTCCTCGTTTAGTTAGTAACTGCAAGATTACTCCTATAAAAAGCTGTCTTTCTTTTGATTCACTGTTACCCATGTCAGAAAATTAAGTCTTATAGAAAAGTCTACCTCAACAAAAGGTTTTACCTCTGCGAGGGGGGTTTTGTTTTTAACCCTAGGATAGCAGGTTTCTTTTCAACCTCTAGAGCACCAGGTTTCTCTTAAACCCTTGAACACTTCCCACTCTTCCTCACCCTGTCTATCCTACAGGGGGGTCCGCGGCACCCTGAGTGGGTCCTAGCCGTCCCGAACACTCAACACTGGGGAGTACCCGAAAGTACTCCGGGGGGAGTGATTAAGTCACTCCCGGGGGAGCAACAGAGAGTGCTCCGGGGGAGCAACGGAGAGGGCTCCGGGGGGAGCAGCAGAGAGTGCTCCGGGGGGAGCTTTTGCTCCGAGGAACCTACCTTCGAATAGCCTGTTCCGGGCGCCACTTGCCGGGGTCCTGGCCCGGTGGATCCAGGGAATTCGAAGGGTGGACGGCGTTGGCGTGGAAAGACTTGTTTGTTTATTAATGTAAGATTAGATTAAGAAACTATAGTGTAATAAGAAGATTAAGTGGAGGAAGAGGGCTGAATAGCTTGGTTTACGCGGAAGGCCAATAAAATTCCAGACAAGGAATCTGCACCATCTACGTTGGCCACCGGCGCCCGCTTGAATATCTAAGGGTGCCTCGCCTTAAGCTCCCTTTGTGCGGGTCTTAACAGCCGGGGCAAGTAAGTAGACCTGGCGAGCCTCTGCGCCCAGATGGAGATTCAGCCTGAAGTTAAAGTAAAGAGGCAGAGAGAGGGGAAGGGGAGAGAAGAGGAGAGAGAGAGACATGGGGGAGCCAGAGTCCCAAAAACCAGGCCGAGAGACTAGTTCGAGAAACTGGTCCGATCCTTTATTGTTCAGAAGCCTTTTATACTTTTGATAAAACATGGAGATCAACGGGTAACACAGAATTATGTAGCGTTCGCAGCCCAGACTCTTTCTATACATCATTTTGTATACAAAAGGTCTCAGGTGATTTACATTATCTTCTGGCCAAGAAGCTTGTTAACACTTTTTAGCTCTCTTCCTTAATGAATGTTGATTTTGTTTCCCCCGAAGTGTTTTTCTTTAATTTGCATCTCCTTAAAGCATTAAAGTTACATCTCTATAGAACAAAGGTGCAGTGGGATATAACAAAGAAGGTACTTAACTCAAAGATCTAATGTTGCTAATACCAGGTCTACTACTTGTTTTTCTATATACCAACTATATCTAAAAATAAAGGATATGAAAATTTGGCAGCAAGCATTGACTCAACAAATGAAACTTTTAATCAGTCCTATTCTAAAGATTTTGACTCTTCGGAAGCCCCTACATTCCTAGGATGTTTTAAGCTTCCTGTGCCTCCTGCGGTCAGGAGGCCTCAAACAATCACACTCGCAGAGTCCTGCAGGCAGGTTAGAAAGCCATCGGAGGGGTTTTTAGATTGAAACACTCTTTCAAATGCAGAAGACTGAAACCCTGAATTGACTTTTTCCAGAAAATGTCAGAAGAGTGGAAAAGCAGAGCACAAAAGCCGGCAGATTTTTGTTGGGGTACATGCTTAGGAATTTCCAGAGGGGTCCCTGAAGTCTGAGCACGCCTTGCGTATGTCAGCTTCCTTCCTCATGACCTTGTCACGGGCGGGATTCCTCACTCTGGCTCCCGGCATCTCACCCTTTTTAATTTTAAATAATTGATTATTTATGTTTAAAATCAGGTGCAGTTCGGTCTCGAGATTCCGAATGCTCTGCCCAAGAATCTAGACAATATAGGGAAGTATGATTATGAGGAGCAAGATTATAGACAGTAGACAGAACAGTCTTCAGAAATGAAGTTAGAGAAAGTGTGGGAAAAGTCATTGGCTTCTCCTGCGGTGGTAAAATCTAATCGGGAGTGTTCCAAGGTCTGAATCTGATTATGAAGTTTCCCTAAGTCTAAACTAATATCTGAGCTGTTCCAAAATACCTAAACCTTGATTTTTTAACATATTGGGCATTTACACTTGTTGAGTCAATGATTGCTGTTGTAGTAACAATAACAGTTGTTGTAACACAGCAAGAACATAATTATCATATCAATAAGTTGTTACAGTTATAGGACATCTTTAAAACCACAGAAGAGCAGACATTACTTTGAGGAGTTAAACAAGATGAAAACATCCATGGTTCACAAGTCGCTACATTAGGTACATTAAGTTTTCTGGAATCATTGGTGAAAAGAAGAACATAAGGAGAGGATAGACAAGCCAAAATAGAGTAAATAGAGTCATTTTCTGGTTGGAGTTTGTGCTGCAGCAGCTGTTAGTCCTGCCGGGATCTTGATGTTTCTTTTGCCTCTTTTTGCCGGTAGGAGCAGCGGCCTTCACCCCGCCCTCTGACACTGGCGCTGTTATGGGGCTGCGAGTGCGGTGCACTGGGTTCCGTCAGTCAGGCTGGCCCCGCCCGCAGCTTTTGGTGCGCGGCTGTTTCCCGCGGTGGTGGTGGCAGAGAAGTTCCCTTTTTCTTTTGTGGCGAATCAGTCTGTCCGGGATCCAAGTTGACGAATCTGCACCCTGTGGAAAAAAATATAAACACTTCCTCGACCCGCAGTAAATTTTGGGTCGGGATCTTTTTGTTATCTGGAGGAGATCTTTTTGCTTTACTAATGGCTTTTTATTTTACTGTTTCAAACGAATCAGCATTTAACTTATTACAAAGAGAACATGTTGTAAAATCTGATGGGGAAAAACTATACTTAATTTCTCTCTTTTTAATTTTTGAATTAACAAAGCACGTGAGGGTAAATGATGCAAGATCTGATCACAAGAATTTCCTATAGCAATCTGCCAATCATCAAACATTTGAAAAGCATCAAGTTGTTCTCTGTTATATGGAAGTACAATTTTTGATGGTTCTTTATTAAACAATTTAATAAATCAGTATATTTGAATTAATCTTTTTAATTAACATGTCAGTAATTTTTCCTTAGGCAGAGGCCACTGTTCCACCCACACCGGATCTTGAAATTTTCATGTAATGGGGTAGGCAGCAAAAACAATGGCCTTCATTATAAATTTGGATATCCCAATCCAGTATATAGCTTGCGAGGAGTTGGGCAAATTAGCTCAATTATTCTTGTCTGTTGTTTACCCAATCCTTTTGATGGATCATAGCCGATCTGCAGCATCTGAGAGGTCACTTTATCATCAGGGCTAAAAAGTAACACTCCCATTTGAGATAGCATGTCCCTCCCCCACAGGGTAAGGGGGAGTGAAGGGACTACATACGGTTGGAAAGTTCCACGGGTGTCCTCAAATTGCCAATCTAAAATTTTTGCACTTTTGGCTACTGTGGGGGCTCTTCCTATCCCCACCAAGTTATTTTCAGTAGTATGTGTGGGCCAGGAGGTGGGCCAGGAGCTAGGCCAGTCTTTTCCTGAAATGCAAGAAAGAAACGTCTGCTCCTGTGTCTAATAAACCCCACAATAGACTTGCCATTAATCAGAATAGTTTTCATAGGCCGTTTCTGAGTAATTTTTGTTATCCAAAAAACCATATCACTAGACCCAAATATAAGAAGCAAGAAAAGAGGTGTTACACAATATCTTTATAAGCTTTTCTAATGATCTTTTTATAACCCAAATCTGGTCTATAGCCTTTTAGATGACAAGTAACCATTTAATCTTAGCTTGAAAACTTCCAGCAACGGGGAGCTCACTATTCACCAAGGTTTTAAACTCTCTCTCACCTCTTACTCTATAGCATTTTTATCCTGCATACCACTTTTTCTAACTCCTTTTCAGTAGTATATGTTGGCCAGGAGCTGCGCTAGTCTCTCAGCAATGTAAGAAACGTCTGTCTATTGTCTAAGCCTAGAAGCTGCAATTTTTTGCACCCAAAAAGCTAGATCTAGATCCTCTGGGGCTTTTTTTGTCTGGTTTTTCTGTTTGGTAATAAGGTAAAAGCAAAAGCTGTGCTATTATTTTTTTTTAATTTTTATTAATTGCACAGTTTTAGCAGGTGGCGAGATCAAAACTTCAGTTTTTTCAGTATAATCAGAATTTACTACACAAGACACTACCGAAATTTCTTGAAAAGAAAGCAAGCTATGCCCCAGTACAAGTCTTACAATGTCCTCAGGCAGGGACTAGCCACTCTCATTGGAATCTGAGTCACTGGCACATCAGGGTTAATATTATTGAAGTGTGGAACTGAGGTCTAGGCCTGAGCTACCTGGGGTTGTTTGGTACGGGTTGTTGTGTCTGTTTAGCAGGACATTTTGGCAAAACATGTTCTATTTGGCCTCAAGAGAAACATTTTGCATTTGTAAAGTCCTTTTTATTACGAATATTTTTTTTTTCTGTTTTCTTCCTTTTTTTTTTTTTTTTTTGTTGGTGAGGCCCCTCCTGAGGGGATTTTATGCAAGGAGCAAGCTCTGTTTTAAAAGCTCTTTTGCTCAAAATATTGTCACTATCGTTTCAAACTTAAGCAATGTTCTGGAGGCTTTGGATATAAAGTGGGGAGTTCTTAAGCCCTGGGGAGGGCAACAGAGGTTGCAGTGGTCGCCTTAAATAAGATAACTTTTTTAAAGGTTTGGTTTGTGTAGAGGGGGAGGGGGCTCTCCAGGGCGCTCGGCCGCTGCGTCCTGTAAGCACCCTCCTTCCTCGGGAGGAAGAGGAGTCTCTCTCCTTTTGTTTGCCAATGGCAGAAAATACGATCTGCATAGAAGGTGGAGACCCACTACCATTTACCGCTATAGCCTCTCCCATAGGCTATCTAACAGCCTCATGACAGGGTCCAGAACATTTGTAATCATATTTTACAGAGCAAAAGCATTTACAGGCCCATGCAAAGTATAGTAAGTTTTTAGCTGTTTTCCTACTCTCTCCCAGGTGTCTAAGTTAACAGTGCCTTCTTCTGGAAACCAGGGACACTGTTCTTGTACAAAGGAAAAAAATGAATGAATATTGGAATTTTTAACTTTAATTCCTCGTTTAGTTAGTAACTGCAAGATTACTCCTATAAAAAGCTGTCTTTTCTTTTGATTCACTGTTACCCATGTCAGAAAATTAAGTCTTATAGAAAAGTCTACCTCAACAAAAGGTTTTACCTCTGGCGAGGGGGGTTTTGTTTTTAACCCTAGGATAGCAGGTTTCTTTTCAACCTCTAGAGCACCAGGTTTCTCTTAAACCCTTGAACACTTCCCACTCTTCCTCACCCTGTCTATCCTACAGGGGTCCGCGGCACCCTGAGTGGGGTCCTAGCCGTCCCGAACACTCAACACTGGGGAGTACCCGAAAGTACTCCGGGGGAGTGATTAAGTCACTCCGGGGGAGCAACAGAGAGTGCTCCGGGGGAGCAACGGAGAGGGCTCCGGGGGAGCAGCAGAGAGTGCTCCCGGGGGAGCTTTTGCTCCGAGGAACCTACCTTCGAATAGCCTGTTCCGGGCGCCACTTGCCGGGGTCCTGGCCCGGTGGATCCAGGGAATTCGAAGGGTGGACGGCGTTGGCGTGGAAAGACTTGTTTGTTTATTAATGTAAGATTAGATTAAGAAACTATAGTGTAATAAGAAGATTAAGTGGAGGAAGAGGGCTGAATAGCTTGGTTTACGCGGAAGGCCAATAAAAATTCCAGACAAGGAATCTGCACCATCTACGTTGGCCACCGCGCCCGCTTGAATATCTAAGGTGCCTCGCCTTAAGCTCCCTTTCGTGCGGGTCTTAACAGCCGGGCAAGTAAGTAGACCTGGCGAGCCTCTGCGCCCCAGATGGAGATTCAGCCTGAAGTTAAAGTAAAGAGCAGAGAGAGGGAAGGGGAGAGAAGAGGAGAGAGAGAGACATGGGGGAGCCAGAGTCCCAAGAAACCAGGCCGAGAGACTAGTTCGAGAAACTGGTCCGATCCTTTATTGTTCAGAAGGCCTTTTTATACTTTTGATAAAACATGGAGATCAACGGGTAACACAGAATTATGTAGCGTTCGCAGCCCAGACTTTTCTATACATCATTTTGTATACAAAAGGTCTCAGGTGATTTACATTATCTTCTGGCCAAGAAGCTTGTTAACACTTTTTAGCTCTCTTCCTTAATGAATGTTGATTTTGTTTCCCCCGAAGTGTTTTTCTTTAATTTGCATCTCCTTAAAGCATTAAAGTTACATCTCTATAGAACAAAGGTGCAGTGGATATAACAAAGAAGGTACTTAACTCAAAGATCTAATGTTGCTAATACCAGGTCTACTACTTGTTTTTCTATATACCAACTATATCTAAAAATAAAGGATATGAAAATTTGGCAGCAAGCATTGACTCAACAAATGAAACTTTTAATCAGTCCTATTCTAAAGATTTTGACTCTTCGGAAGCCCCTACATTCCTAGGATGTTTTAAGCTTCCTGTGCCTCCTGCAGTCAGGAGGCCTCAAACAATCACACTCGCAGAGTCCTGCAGGCAGGCTAGAAAGCCATCGGAGGGGTTTTTAGATTGAAACACTCTTTCAAATGCAGAAGACTGAAACCCTGAATTGACTTTTTCCAGAAAATGTCAGAAGAGTGGAAAAGCAGAGCACAAAAGCCGGCAGATTTTTGTTGGGGTACATGCTTAGGAATTTCCAGAGGGTCCCTGAAGTCTGAGCACGCCTTGCGAATGTCAGCTTCCTTCCTCATGACCTTGTCACGGGCGGGATTCCTCACACTGGCTCCCGGCAGCTTTCCCACAGGGCTGTCCCACGTGCCACCGTGTGTGAGTGATCCTCGCTTGAAAGTCGAGCAGTGCAGGAAAACAGGTTTCCCTGGAATGGACTGAGAAATCTGGGGGGGACTCTGGGAATGGGGGAACGACCCTGGAGTCCTCTCGCCTTTCCTGTGGAGAGTGCCTCCTCTTGAGATGCAACGGGAACGCCAGAAATTCTTTCCCGAACACGCAGGGAAAGGATCCCTCCTCTCGAGCTAGGAAGCTGAAACGGGGCTCCTCTGGATGTGGGCGGGACTCTCTCGTGCTTCCTCTCGACTGGAGACGGGTATGTCGGGGAACTTCTTGAGTTGCAGCAAGGGTGTGAAAGACCCTTGGAAGTTCCAGAGGTTAGGTGTGATTAGCCTCAGACGCCTCAGCGGAAATGGGCCTCATCTCGCCTGAGGGAGAACCTCTTGGATTTTCTCGAGTTGTGGCAGGTGCTCTCGACTTACGACGGGGACCTCAGGGACCCGCTCTGGTGGCTATCGAAAGGACGGTCCCCATGCGAGTTACTCGGGGCCTCTAGGGATTCCTCTCCCGTCGATGCCGGGCCATAAAACCTTGTGTGGAGTAGGTGGCGAACCGGAGGATTCCTCTCCAGTGCTGACATGGATCTTGGGGTACTTCTGGAGTCTCCCCAGGGGAGACAGTCCTCGTCTCGAATGGGGGCATGAACGTGCGCTTTCCTCCCGAGCTTTAGCATTGTCGCGCTTCCCTTCGCGAATATCAAGTGATCTGTGGCTTTCCACGAGGCTTTCCCACAGGGCTGTCCCACGTGCCACCGTGGTGTGAGTCGATCCTCGGCTTGAAAGTCGAGGCAGTGCAGGAAAGCAGGTTTCCCTGGAATGGACTGAGACATCTGGGGGCTCTGGGAATGGTGAAACGACCCTGGAGTTCCTCTCGCCTTTCCTGTGGAGAGCGCCTCCTCTTGAGATGCGACGGGAACGCCGGGAATTCTTTCCCGACCACGCAGGGAAAGTATCCCTCCTCTCTAGCTAGGAGGCGGAAACGGGTCTCCTCTGGATGTGGCGGACTCTCGTGCTTCCTGTCGAGTGGAGACGAATATGTTGGGAACTTCTTGAGTTGCAGCAAGGGTGTGAATGACCCTTTGGAAGTTCCAGAGTTTAGGTGTGATTAGCTCGAGACCCCTCAGCGGAAATGGGCCTCATCTCGCCA
>NW_017193452.1:0-9806 GCF_001704415.2 Capra hircus
ACGGCTGATATCAACAGATTTTTTCAGTGTTACGACTTCTACCAAATCCATAAAGAAAGACATATGCATAGGAAACTACAAATTGAAAGCAAGTCTATTGAGATAAATATTGGACATCAATTGTATGAATCTTTAAGGCATCAACTGCAGACATTCTTCAGACATTCTTCAAATTCATAGAATGACAACAAAGTATGGCTACGTACAATCCATTCGGTTTTATAAACCACTCATGAATAACCTCACAAGCCATTGAAAACCAGATGACACTTTCAAATAGCTTTCTACTACAACAAGGCTGTAAGACAGAAAGTTAAAATCGAAATACATGAACTAAATCCTCAATAGATATGAAAACATCCCTTGGTAGTGAAGTCGATTCACATTAGTTATTAGGGCTTTCATGCACAGATCCACGGGGCATATACAGAACCATTCCTCCAACAAAACTGAAGAATGACTTTAAAATCGCAAACAAAAACATGAGTATATGTGTTCACACACTTCATGGAGCAAGGGTTTCTTCGATCTGAAAACTGGCGTCGATGAAGGACTGTGTGAAGAATACTTCAAAGTCTATTTGGCAAACACAGCCTACGTTGGCTATATTTAGTCCTCAGATGAATGGAATGTCATGAGTACTGGGCGTTTCAAAGAAGCAGCCTGTGAAGCTGTGGACGCTTATTGGGATGCGTGGTATACCACATTCACACGTTTCAGTAGCATTGGTGCAAAAACGATACACTTCTCAGGGGAAGCTTCTACATGGACTCTTGGGATCAGAGCTCTAACTCATACACACATACTTTTCCTTTGAAAATGATCCTGCATGATAAGCAAACAAAACACTGGATGAACACCTAGACGGTGAGCTCTGTACTAAATGATTTGAAAGCCAGTAGATGGAATGAGCTGATGAGGAAGACTACAAACGAGTCATCTTCTTCAACTTGGTCAAACTGCTCATAGTCATACAAGTGAATGAAAAGTGGAGCCTGTTGTCATTCAATCTGTTGAAAAGAAAGAGAATAATACAACAAATTAGCAAATCTTATTTTCTTCATAAACATTATATTATTTCTGCACAGCTTTCTTACTGGCATGAATAGAATATCTGCAATAATCACTTGTCACAGTGAAATGGATTCACATTCGATATCGATTCACATCTAGAATTGATGCCATAGCTGTTTGATACTATTGCTTGAGTGAATGCAACTTATGTGACTTCACAAACTACAAACACGACTAACATAATAGGTATTAAAAAACCTTGAGTGACATGAGCGTGAAGACTTAGTAGAGTTGCTCTCAAGAATCATGATACTATTCTTCACTCCAGCCATAGGACTGGAATCTGTACATTAACACCCCTGCAAAAGAAACGGGAAGGATAGAATAATAATAAAGGAACTTCATAACTATATTCCTACTGTCAACATTCAACACTATGTTTTCTTTTCAACTGACTTTCATATTTGGTCTACTGTAACCTCTTCTGTGTTCATTTTATGCTAAACTTATTGCCAGTAAAAGTAAAATTACCATATGAGCTCTAATGAATTTTTTTACTTGCAAAGCTAGTGATAGAACCAAAGGCCAATATCTACATCAAACAGGAGGAATGGAATGGAAACTGTAAACAATTTTATGGAATAGCATTTCCGTGCTCCTATTCAGTCAAACGGACATTCAAAAGGATGTGATTTTTCTGAAAGTTTATTTCGGAAACTTGGAAGTGGATGACTGCAAACAATAAAACGAATAATATATTGATACATAATACGAATAATATACAGTGGGTCATTCTTTTTTCTATTCTGCCACAGCTAACTGACTGGAAGTCAGTTGTCGTAACTACTACTAACAGAAGACCCTCACCGATGAGTGAAGATATATAGGAAAATCCATAATAGATCTAAAAACCGTCAAAGATAAAATGGTCATGAAAAAATACAGTGACAGTTTAGTTGGTATAAGAAACAGGATGATTATGAAAGCAAAGCCAACAATCATGGATAGGCCATGGAAGCCCGTGGCTGTCACGAGTGTTGACTTGTATCCTTCATCTGAGGTTGTTAAAAGTGCGTGGTAAAATCCAGAGGTTTGCAGCAGTGGTAACCTCCTGAGCAGACTGAAATCCAAAGGGTTTCCAGAATATCCTGACGATTTCCATCTACTAGGCTGTGGTGAGCTCAAGCAATACATACTCCAGAGGACAGAAGACAGACGTCTACTGCAACTTAGGGAGAAAGGGAATGTTGCTGCTCAGGCCTAGTACAAGTGTAGAAGCAACACCTCGGTGATTCGATCTTTAAAGACTCCATACATATGAGAAAGACTGGTATGAATAATCCTTCAGAAGCGCCTTCTCAGACCTCCTCCCATCATAAGCACAAGCATAATGAAAACACTGAGTTTTCATGGGCTCACGCAAATTAGACTCACTTATGACTTTGCTTTGAGAAGAGTTGGAACTACTCATTGTTTAAGAGAAATGACCCTTTCTTCTCTGAAAGACTTGTGAATCATTCATAGGGTGTGGTGAATAAACTACTTAAGGATCTAATCCATAAAAATGCGATAGGCTAAGCACAGAGATGTTTTTCTCCCTTTCTCAAAGGATGGAACATTTTGTATTTGCCACTGACTTTATGTCTTGACTTCATGTACAATTAGATATTGATTTTTTTAGTTGACATACAATAGGACTAAAAATATCGATATAATACTGATAACTCATGTGGTATGTGTGGTTGTCACATAGGATTCACAGGAGATTTAGATTCACAGTTGTCAACGTAAAGGATGAATGCTATTTAGCTTCTTCGTGACTCTAGACCACGAATGAAGAGTTTTCCTCAACATATTTCACTGAGGGAAATACAAGGATGATAGGCATAATACTATGCTTCGACTCACGGATATCGAAGCATTGTTCACAATACAGATCTGATTTTCGAATCAGGGTTCTTTCAGTGTCCTTGAACAGCATTTGTTTTTCTGGATACAGAAGAAAAAACTCATGAGTATCAAACTGGTTCCCAGAAAACATGTGTATGAATTGTTATCTTCCTGAACCAGGGATCAACCCACATCACTTCCACCTCCTGCACTGGTAGGCAGAGTATTTCTTTATCAACTGCGCCACCTGGGAATCGACATACATTTCAAGGACCACTGCCATCAGCTTCTACTGTTCATGACCAAACTAGGAGAAACAACATTGGAAGAAGGACTCATAAGGGTACTCATAGGAAGTACTCATAAGTCAAGGAACCGTTCTACTGGGTCCTCTCGTTATTACTGGGACAAGTCAGTTCCCTCCGATGATGATGGGTATAAACTGAAAAATTATTACAAATGCATGGGATGCGATGTCCTACATGATAAATGTGTTCCTCTTATACTATTGCTTCAGGGATGTCTACTTCCGCATGAACGACTGCACTACAAGGGATGCCTGCTATTCCAGCTCAAGCAACAGATAGTCAAGTGCAGATCATTGTCCTTTGTTGAAAAATAATCAGCAGTTTGTCAACATAGGGAACATGCCGGAGGAACCCTTGGGATGGAACTCTAAAAACAGGTTGGGCCCTCTTTTTGCCAGGCCCTGCGATAAAATACAATCAGAAAAAGAAAAATAGCATCGGTTTTGTCAGGACTTCCTCATCTTTTCTTTCTCGGTAGCAGGAAGCAGACATTGAGGCCAGAGGACTGCAGGATTTCATTGTGAACTAACGTTGGGTGGGGTGGAGGCTCATCACTCTAGTAAGAATGTGGCTCACTAAAACGGAATTTCATTCACTTCATGGACATAGAGTTCTAGAAATCCTTCATTAAGGAATTCAATAAGCTATATTTCCTTACACCTTCACAATCTCTTGGTTTACAAGAATGTCAATTGCTAGTCCAGCACTTATACAATGAGTGTTACAGGTAGTATGAGTGTATAAATGATGACGAGCAATGACAGGAAGTTTATTTATTCTCTGTTTGAATTCTTGATTTTTTATATAATTTTTTATAATATCCTTACAGATGTAAATATTTTAGTGACATGTATAAATACACGTTGAGTAGTGCTATGATAACTCATAGTGTTGCCACAATAAATATCATGGTTATTATGTGCTTTTCATATATTCCTTTGGAGATTCTCTTGCATTACACATCATCATAAGATATTTAATAGTTTCCTAAACTGTACAGTAGGTCCTTGTGGCTTCTTTTATATATGGTAATGTATTTGTTAATAATTCAAACAAAAACTGGTACACAAATATTCATAGTGACATTCACAATAGCTCAAAGGTTAGAACTCATTCAAGTGTCCGTTGGTGGGAGACTGAATATGCAACGCAAGGTATATTCAGAAGCTTGAACGGTATTCCACCATACAAAAAAGTACATTAAATGGTGCTGCCACTCTGGCAAGACATTACACAAATGACTCCAAAACGAACACGTGGAAGAAATACATAGTTCGATTCCAATTCATGGCTATGTACCCAAAAGGATTGGGAAAGGGGGCTGAAAAAAATGGATACTCCTTCCGTCATACTCACAACAGCATGATTCACACTGGCAAACAAACAGAAGCAATCGAAGTGTCCATGGCAGCCAATTCCATAAACAAACTGTGGTATACACACCAATGGAATCTGATTCGGCCCTTCCAAAAGTCAGTAATTCTGACAATGCCGACAATGTGGACAAACCTTATGGTCATTAGATTAAGTGAAATAAACCAGACCAAAAAAAGACAAACGTTCTGTGATTCCGCTCATATGAGATATCCAAACAAGTCAAATCTGTCAGAAATAGCAGAAAGTGATTCCGACCGATCGAAAAGAGTTCATGTTTCATGGACCTCAGTTTCCCTTGGAAAAACTGACTTCCATCATATCTCCAAAACCAATTAGACAAATAACTGGAAGCTATATCCAGTCAAATGAATGTAGACATAATGTTACAGTGTACACCAAACTCACTCAAACTTCTCAACAGACAAAAGGCAAAACTGTATCTGTGGCACCTCAGCTTAGCTTAAAACTGTATCTACGGTACCTCACTTCTGCTTATAAAATTTTAACAACAACAACAACACACTAAAGGCTATCCAAAAAAGGATAGAAAACACATATAACATCAACTTTAAAAAATTAGAAATTGAAACGGTGAAAAACCTTATTCACAAAACTTAAACACAAGCCACAGGAAACTATATTTATAAAATAGATATCTGATAAAGGATTGTTCTCCAAATATACCAAAAAATCTAGAACAATCTCATAAAATATGTATACACCTAAAACACCTGGCCTACAAAAATATAAAGATAGTAAATAAGCCTATCAAAAAGACTCAAAACCACATAGCATTAGGAAAATGACAAACTAAAAATAACAGTGAGGTAGCCACTGCCACACCTATTAGATCCAGTCAACTCAAGAAAAGGGGGGTAGGGCACAGCTTCTCCGGTGGCTCAGTGGTAAAGAATCTGCCTGACAATGCAAGACACTCTAGTTCGATCCCTTACCCCAGAAGATCCCACAAGCCACAGAGAAACATAGCTGGATTTTTCCACAGCTAAACAAGGCTCACCTGTGACCTGAATCCTTCATGTCCAGCACTTACTAAACAGCTTTGAAAAACATGTCCAGACAAAAAAGGATCGCATGATTATATACAACAGCTCGACTTGGAATCACTACAAAACTTTCAAATATCAGGATGTCTTCAGTAGATGACAGTGTAAACAAATGGGGATACATGCAAAGTGAAGGGGAGCAAATGCTACCACAAAATATACCACCTCAGCATGAGGATTAGTTGGACCCAATTAACTTTTATTTTTTTAGAGGACACATGATCATCTCTGAAACCCAAGTTCAAGACAGACTCTTCTGTTGAGTCACATTTACCAGAGAAATCTCATTTCAAAGGAATCCTCTCTATATGCCAGATAGAAGGATGAGACACAGTCTTTTGAAACTCTTTTTTCTTTTCTATCGATAGGGAAAGCTAAGCCGTAAATCTGCACAGCCACCATACCCTTCCTTTCCTTTGGTTGTATTTTTTTAAATATTTGTTTCTGTTTTCATTTGGCTGCGCCAGGTCAACCTTCATTGAGGCAAGCCAGATATTTAGCTACAGCATGCAAATTCTCTGTTGTGGCATGGGAGATCTAGTTCTTGGATCAGGAAATGAACCTGGGCCTCCTTCTTTGGGAGTGTCCAGTCTCAGCCACTGGACCACCAGGAAGTGCCTGTTTTGTTTTCAGATGAAGATGGAATCTAAGGTGATATCTTGGGCCATTTCAGTCACTGACTCAGTTTCGCTGAGTTTTGTCCAAAGCAGCGCACAAGGTGCACATTATTAAACTGGTTTGCAAACAAGAAAAAGGTTGTCTGGCTACAACACTGTATGCTTACAAATATCTAAATGGTAAATGGCATAGTATTGATTTTTCATTACTATGGGGGGGAGAAAGAATGCAGGATTCATACATGTTACAACACGAATAAATATTCAAACCATCTTCAGTGAAAAAAAAAATCCACATAGAAAAGGCCACCCAGAACCCTTATTCACCATGTCTGCTTTCAATCCATCAAGTTTGTCCAAATAACTGAAAATCTCAGTAACACTCTAAATAAAGAAAAAAGGATGAAGATGGAAACAAAAGATATATTCATACACTTGAACATTGCAAAGTGGAAGTGGGGCGGTGGATTACATTATAACGTAGATACCATATGATTTCCCTGATTTTGGAGATTATGTGCTGGTTCTGCAGAAGGTACCCATTTTGGATAAAACACATAGAGTCTTTTAGATGATGTGGCAAATGCTAGCACTTGTTCCCATTGCTAGGCATTTTCTGTACATTTTAAATGACTGGAAAGTATACTAGGTTTCAAAACAACCATGTCAATACCACAAAAGAAATTTAGAGTAGACAGGCAGGAAGCTTTCTGATACAGGCCAAGACTTACCCAGACGAAGTTCAAGGGAAGCTGCGATGCTCACTGCCCTTGAAGGAGTCCACGTGGAATGAAGAAGTACTGTGGGAAGTCTCTTAGTAACCACCATGTCTTGGGTCCTCTGGATGACCTACTGCAGGAGAAACAGATGTTACAGATAAAACGTTCCACATCACTTCACAAAATGTTGTTAGACTACTTTCAGTAAAGCTGAATCATTTGGGATCAATTTACAATCATATAATAGACTACCATTTACAGTCCAAAAATCACTTGCATTTCTAGACACTCATAACAATCAGAAAAAAAAATTAAGAAACTCCCACTTAAATAAAACATCTAGCAACAAACTTAATCAAGAACATAAAAGACCAGTAGTCAGAAAACTAGAAAGCACTGATAAAGAAACCAAAAGAAACACAAATACACAGAAAACTATTCCACGCTCATGCACTGGAACAATGAGGAATTAAAAGGTCCATTCCAACCAAAGTCATCAACAAATACACGGACTGCAATCACAAAATAACATTCAATGGCATTTTTCACAGAAATAGAAATATTCCTCATATTAGACTGCTACTGTTGACCAGGACCTTAAACGGCCAAAAAAGACTCTGAGAAAGAGGAACACAGCTGGAGGCATCTTCCTAACCTCTTCAAACTACATCACGGAGCTGTAGTGACCACCACAGTGAGGAACTGGCAGGAACACAGACACATGGACTCCAGGAGAGAATAGAGAGCCCAGAAACGAACCCACATGTACATGGTCAGTTCCTGAAAATCAAACCAGGAACGAGCGAAGAGGAAAGGACAGTCTTCTCAAGAAACAGTGACAGGAAAACGGCCACCTCCACGGAAGAACATCAGTGTTCATCCTCTACATCATCTAACGCAAATCGAACTGAAAACCCACCGCTTTGCACAGGAGCTCTTTCCCCCTGAGTCCTCCGAGATGGACCTCCAGTCAGCCCTCAGCTGGACACAGGAAACGTCTACTCCGTCCTCATTTTTCGCTCTTGCAGCGCCTCCCTGCTGGTGGGCACTGAGGCAACCCTGCTCCTCTCAGCCTGGATGCAGCCCTGTTATCCAGAAGCCTGAGCCCTGATGGTCCTGAGGAGACAAAGCTCCCGCCAGCTGCTCACGGGGCAGAGCCTAAAGGCAAAGCGTCCTGCGCCCGCGGGTCAGAGGGGGCTTTGGCGCCCCCTGCGGGCCACAGGAGAAGAGCGGGCAGCCCGGCGCTCACAGACCTCAGAGGGCTCACCCAGAAGCAGCTCTGCTGCGAGCACTCAGACTGGAAGCCCAAACTGAAATGGAGCAGAATAGCTCCATGACCCTCCGCAAAACATGGCTAAGGAACAATCAGAGCCTGTATGGAATGCAGCCATAAAAAGGAACACATGTGAGTTTGTTCTAATAAAGGGGAGGGAAGTCAGTCAAAGAGAGAAAAACATGGAATCTAGAAGGATGGTACTGACGAGTCTGTTCACAGAGCAGCAATGGAGGTGCAGACATAGAGAACAGACTTACAGACGAGGGTGGGGAACAAGAGGGAGAGGGTGAGATGAATGGAGAGAGCAGCATGGATGCAGGTACACCAACCTTTGTAAATAGACAACCAATGGGAATTTGCTGTATGATTCAGGGAACTCAAACTGGGGCTCAGTAGTAACCTAGAGAGGTGGGAATGCGTGCGAGGTGGGAGGGAGATTCCAGAGCAAGAGGACATAGGTACACCTATGGTCAATTCATGTGGATGTATGACAAATCAAACCAATATTGTAAAGCAATGATCAATCAACTAAAAAGAAATAACTGTTTAAAAAAATATGAACATACACACAAACTTTGCAACAAGGTAACTCCATTTTAAAAACTATTGAAATTTTAGAAAACTACAAACGTTCTCATGACCTTCGGTCTGGTGATCAGGTCTAACATACACAAAACAAGCCAACTTACCCAATTATGAATACAAATGAGTTAACACATTGCCTTTTATCATTTCATACATTTACCCTGTGGAGGACCTTACTCGAGAGAACCAAAAAGAAACTGCTAAATGAACCACGGACCACCCACCCTGGCCAGGCAACAGAGAAAAGAAAACACTTGCAGGAGTCATCTCACAACAGGAGGTCCTGGGAAGGAACAAGGAACGAACAAGCTACCACCAACCAGAATTCTGGAGAGGTCAGGAGATGGGAGGCTCCAGTTCAGAGGTCCTACCAACCTCCCAGGATGCACTTCGCTGGAATCCATCTCGGCTGAGTGATGCGTGTGCCCCCAAGAAGGATCCCAATTCAGAATGCCTGGCAAGAGACAAACAGAAATGAACCGATGACCATAAAACCTGAGAGTGCGAGCCACGTGACAGAGTGGTTCTCTCCGTTTCCCTCACCCTCCCTGCCTCCACCCCGGCAGCCCTTCCCAATGAAGCCTCTCGCTTGGACAGCACTCCTCTCCTCAGACAACTCATTGCCAGTGTCAGACAAGAACTCACTCTCAAGCCCTGGAAGGGAACCCCCTTCCTTCATCAAAAGCAATATCCAGGAGAAAAGAGCTTCAAAACGCTATCTTGGCAGAGAAGGAAATCAGACAAGGCAATGGCAGCCCGCTCCAGTACCATTGCCTGGAGAATCCCACGGACAGAGGAGCCTGGTAGGCTGCAACCCCGGGGTCACTAAGAGTCGGACACGACTTCACTGAGTGACTTCACTTTCACTTTTCACTTTCATGTACTGGAGGAGGACATGGCAACCCACTCCAGTGTTCTTGCCTGGAGAATCCCAGGGACAGAGGAGCCTGGTAGGC
>NW_017193453.1:0-9806 GCF_001704415.2 Capra hircus
CTCTGCCAGGTGCTGACATGGATCTTTGGTACTTCTGGAGTCTCTCCCCAGGGGAGTCATCCTCGTCTCGAGTGGGGCATGCACGTGCGCTTTCCCTCCCCAGCTGTAGCAGCAGTGTCACGCTTTCCCTTCGCGTGGACCAAGGAATCAGGAGCTTTCCCTCGATGCTTTCCAACGAGGCTTTCCCACGAGGCATTCCCACAGGGCTGTCCCATGTGCCACCGTGGTGTGACTCGATCCTCGGCTTGAAAGTCGAGGCAGTGCTGCGAAAACAGTTTCCCTTGAATGGACTCCTCGGCTTGAAAGTCGAGGCAGTGCTGCGAAAACAAGTTTCCTTTTGAATGGACTGAGAACATCTGGGGACTCTGGGAACGAGGCACGATCCTGGAGTTCCTCTCGCGTTTCCTGTGGAGAGCGCCTCCTCTTGAGATGCGACGGGAAGCCGGGACTTCTTTCCCGACCACGCAGGGAAAGATCCCTCCTCTCAGCTAGGAGGTGGAAACGGGGTTCCTCTGGATGTGGGCGGACTCTCGCGATTCCTTCGAGTGGAGACGGGTATGTCGGGGAACTTCTTGAGTTGCAGCAAGGGAGTGAAGGACCCTTTGGAAGTTCCAAAGGTTAGGTGTGACTAGCCTCGAGACGCCTCAGCGGAATGGGCCTCATCTCGCCTGGAGGGGAAAACTCCTGTATTTTCTCGAGTTGCGGCAGGTGCTCTCGACTTACGACGGGGACCTCAGGACCCGCTCTGGTGGCCTCAGGAAAGGCCAGTCCATGCGAGTTGCTCGGGGCCTCTCGGGATTCCTCTCCGTCAATGCTGGGCTAAGACCTTGTATGGGGTCAGTGCCAGAACCTGAGGATTCCTCTCCAGTGCTGACATGGATCTTGGGGTGTTTCTGGAGTCTCCCCAGGGGAGTCAGTCCTCGTCTCGAGTGGGGGCATGGACGTGCCTTTTCCTCCCGAGCTTTAGCAGCAGTGTCGCGCTTTCCTTCGCATGGATCAAGGCATCTGTGGCTTTCCCTCGAGGCTTTCCCACGAGGCTTTCCCACGAGGCTTTCCCACGAGGCTTTCCCACAGGGCTGTCCACGTGCCACAGTGGTGTGAGTCGATCCTCGGCTTGAAAGTCGAGGCAGTGCAGGGAAAAGAGGTTTCCCTGGAATGGACGTAGTCATCTGGGGGACTCTGGGAATGGTGGCACGACCCTGGAGTTCGTCTCGCCATTCCTGTGGAGAGCGTCTCCTCTTGAGATGCGACGGAAACGCCGGGAATTCTTTCCCGAGCACGCAGGGAAAGGTATCCCTCCTCTCGAGGTAGGAGGCGGAAACGGGGCTTCTGTCGATGTGGGTGGGACTTCGTGCTTCCTCTTGAGTGGAGACGGGTATGTCGGGGAACTTCTTCTGTTGCAGCAAGGGTTTGAAGGACCCTTTGGAAGTTCCAGATGTTTGATGTGATTAGCCTCGAGACGCCTCAGCGGAAATGGGGCCTCATCTCGCCTGGAGGGGAGAACCTCCTGGATTTTCTCGAGTTGCGGCACGTGCATCTGAACTTACGCCAGGGACCTCAGGGAGCCGCTCTGGTGGCCTCAGGAAAGGCCAGTCCCCATTAGAGTTGCTCGAGGGCTCTCGAGATTCCTCTCCCGTCGATGCCGGGGCCTAAGACCTTGTGTGGAGTCGGTGCTGGAACCTGACGATTCCTCTCCAAGTGCTGACATGAATCTTGAGGTACTTCTGGAGTCTCCCCAGGGGTGCCAGTCCTCGTCTCGACTGGTGACATGCACGTGCGCTTTCCTCCCGAACTGTAGCAGCAGTGTCACGCTTCCCTTCGCGTGGATCAACGGATCAGGAGCTTTCCCACGAGGCATTCCCAAGAGGCTTTCCCACAGGGCTGTCCCACGTGCCACCGTGGTGTGAGTCGATCCTCGGCTTGAAAGTGGAGGCAGTGCAGGGAAAACAGGTTTCCCTGGAATGGACTGAGACATCTGGGGGACTCTGGGAATGGTGGCACGACCCTGGAGTTCCTCTCGCCTTTCTTGTAGAGAGTGCCTCCTCTTGAGATGGGACGGGAACGCCGGGAATTCTTTCTCGAGCACGCAGGGAAAGGATCCCTCCTCTCGAGTTAGGAGGTGGAAACGGGGCTCCTCTGGATGTGGTTGGGACTCTCGTGCTTCCTCTCGAGTGGAGACGGGTATGTCAGGGAACTTCTTGAGTTGCAGCAAAGGTGTGAAGGATCCTTTGGAAGTTCCAGAGGTCAGGTGTGATTAGCTTCAGGACGCCTCAGCGGAAATGGGCCTCATCTCGCCTGGAGGGCAGAACCTCTTGGATATTCTCGAGTTGTGTCAGGTGCACTGGACTTACGACGGGGACCTCAGGGACGCGCCCTGGTGGCATCGGTAAAGGAAATTTCCTTGCGAGTTACTCGGGGGCGTCTCGGGATTCCTCTCCCGTCGATGCCGGGGACTAAGACCTTGTGTGGAGTCGGTGCCAGGACCTGAGGATTCCTCTCCAGTGCTGACATGGATCTTTGGGTACTTCTGGAATCTCCCCAGGGAAGTCAATCCTCGTCTCGAAGTTGGGTCATGCACGTGCCCTTTACTCCCGAGCTGTAGCAGCAATGTCACGCTTCCCTTCGCGTGGAACAAGGGATCTGGGGCATTCCCTCGAGGCTTTCCCAAAAGGCTTTCCCCCTGAGGCTTTCCCACAGGGCTGTCCCACGTGCCACCGTGTTGTGAGTCGATCCTTGGCTTGAAAGTCGAGGCATTGCAGGGAAAACTGGTTTCCCTGGAATGGACTGAGGCATCTGGGGGACTCTAGGGAATGGTGGCACGTCCCTGGAGTTCCTCTCGCCTTTCCTGTGGAGAGCGCCTCCACTTGAGATGCGATGGGAACGCCGGGAATTCTTTCCCGACAACGCGGGGAAAGGATCCGTCCTCTCAAGCTAGGAGGAGGAAACGGGGCTCCTCTGGATGTGGGCGGGACTCTCGTGCTTCCTCTCTAGTGGAGTCGGGTATGTCGTGGAACTTCTTGAGTTGCAGCATGGGTGTGAAGGACCCTTTGGAAGTTCCAGAGTTTAGGTGTGATTAGCCTCGAGACGCCTCAGCGGAAATGGGCCTCATCTCGCCTGGAGGGGAGAACCTCCTGGATTTTCTCGAGTTGCGGCAGGTGCTCTCGACTTACGTCGGGGACCTCAGGGACCCTCTCTGGTGGCCTCAGGACAGGCCAGTCCCCATGCGAGTTACTCGGTGGCCTCTCGGGGGCCTCTCGGGTTTCCTCTCCCGTCGATGCTGGGGCCTAAGACCTTGTGTAGAGTCAGTGCCGGAACCTGAGGAATCCTCTCCAGTGCTGACATGGATCTTGGGGTACGTCTGGAGTCTCCCCAGGGGAGTCAGTCCTCGTCTCGAGTGGGGGCATGCACATGCGCTTTCCTCCTCAGCTGTAGCAGCAGTGTCACGCTTCCCTTCGAGTGGATCAAGGGATCTGTGGCTTTCCCTCGAGGCTTTCCCACGAGGTTTTCCCACGAGGCTTTCCCACAGGGCTGTCCCACGTGCCACCGTGGTGTGAGTCGATCCTCGGCTTGAAAGTTGAGGCAGTGCAGGGAATACAGGTTTCCCTGGAATGGACTGAGATATCTGGGCGACTCTGGGAATGGTGGCACGACCCTGGAGTTCCTCTCGCCTTTCCTGTGGAGAGCGCCTCCTCTTGAGATGCGACGGGAACGCCGGGAATTCTTTCCCGACCACGCAGAAAAGGATCCCACCTCTCGAGCTAGGAGGCGGAAACGGGGCTCCTCTGGATGTGGGCGGGACTCTCGTGCTTCCTCTCGAGTGGAGTCGGGAATGTTGCGGAACTTCTTGAGTTCCAGCAAGGGTGTGAAGGACCCTTTGGAAGTTTCCAGAGTTTAGGTGTGATTAGCCTCGAGACGCCTCAGCGGAAATGGGCCTCATCTCGCCTGGAGGGGAGAACCTCCTGGATTTTCTCGAGTTAAGGCAGGTGCTCTCGACTTACGACGGGGACCTCAGGGACCCGCTCTGGTGGCCTCAGGAAAGGCCAGTCCCCTTGCGAGTTGCTCGGGGGCCTCTCGGGGTTCTCTCGGGATTCCTCTCCAGTCGATATCGGGGCCTAAGACCTTGTGTGGAGTCGGTGCCAGACCTGAGGTTTCCTCTCCAGTTCTGACATGGATCTTGGGGTACTTCTGGAGTCTCCCCAGCGGAGTCAGTCCTCGTCTCGAGTGGGGGCATGCACGTGCGATTTCCTCCCGAGCTGTAGCCGCAGTGTCACCCTTTCCTTCACGTGGAACAAGGGATCTGTGGCATTCCCTCGAGGCTTTCCCACGAGGCTTTCCCACGAGGCTTTCCCACAGGGCTGTCCCACGTGCCACCGTGGTGTGAGTCGATCCTCGGCTTGAACGTTGAGGCAGTGCAGGGAATACAGGTTTCGCTGGAATGGACTGAGACATCTGGGCGACTCTGGGAATGGTGGCACGACCCTGGAGTTCCTCTCGCCTTTCCTGTGGAGAGCGCCTCCTCTTGAGATGCGACGGGAACGCCGGGAATTCTTTCCCGACCACGCAGGGAAAGGATCCCTCCTCTCGAGCTAGGAGGCGGAAACGGGGCTCCTCTGGATGTGGGCGGGACTCTCGTGCTTCCTCTCGAGTGGAGTCGGGAATGTTGCGGAACATCTTGAGTTCCAGCAAGGGTGTGAAGGACCCTTTGGAAGTTCCAGAGTTTAGGTGTGATTAGCCTCGAGACGCCTCAGCGGAAATTGGGCCTCATCTCGCCTGGAGGGGAGAATCTCCTGGATTTTCACGAGTTGCGGCAGGTGCTCTCGACTTACGTCGGGGACCTCAGGGACCCTCTCTGGTGGCCTCAGGAAAGGCCAGTCCCCATGCGAGTTTCTCGGTGGCCTCACAGGGGCCTCTCGGGATTCCTCTCCCGTCGATGCCGGGGCCTAAGACCTTGTGTGGAGTCAGTGCCGGAACCTGAGGATTCCTCTCCAGTGCTGACATGGATCTTGGGGTACGTTCTGGAGTCTCCCCAGGGGAGTCAGTCCTCGTCTCGAGTGGGGGCATGCACATGCGCTTTCCTCCCCAGCTTTAGCAGCAGTGTCACGCTTCCCTTCGAGTGGATCAAGGGATCTGTGGCTTTCCCTCGAGGCTTTCCCACGAGGCTTTCCCACGACGCTTTCCCACAGGGCTGTCCCACGTGCCACCGTGGTGTGAGTCGATCCTCGGCTTGAAAGTCGAGGCAGTGCAGGGAAAACAGGTTTCCCTGGAATGGACTGAGACATCTGGGGGACTCTGGGAATGTGGCAGGACCCTGGAGTTCCTCTCGCCTTTCCTGTGGAGAGCGCCTCCACTTGTGATGCGATGGGAACGCCGGGAATTCTTTCCCGAAAACGCGGGGAAAGGATCCGTCCTCTTGAGCTAGGAGGCGGAAACGGGGCTCCTCTGGATGTGGGCGGGACTCTCGTGCTTCCTCTCTAGTGGAGTCGGGTATGTCGTGGAACTTCTTGAGTTGCAGCATGGGTGTGAAGGACCCTTTGGAAGTTCCAGAGTTTAGGTGTGATTAGCCTCGAGACGCCTCAGCGGAAATGGGCCTCATCTCGCCTGGAGGGGAGAACCTCCTGGATTTTCTCGAGTTGCGACAGGTGCTCTCGACTTACGTCGGGGACCTCAGGGACCCTCTCTGGTGGCCTCAGGAAAGGCCAGTCCCCATGCGAGTTTCTCGGGGGCCTCTCGGGATTCCTCTCCCGTCGATGCCGGGGCCTAAGACCTTGTGTGGAGTCAGTGCCGGAACCTGAGGTTTCCTCTCCATTGCTGACATGGATCTTGGGGTACTTCTGGTGTCTCCCCAGGGGAGTCAGTCCTCGACTTGAGTGGGGTCATGCACGTGCGCTTTCCTCCCGAGCTCTAGTAGCAGTGTCAAGCTTCCCGTCCCGTGGATCAAGGGATCTGTGGCTCTCCCTCGAGGCTTTCCCACAATGCTTCCCACAGGGCTGTCCCACGTGCCACCGTGGTGTGAGTCGATCCTCGGTTTGAACGTCGAGGCAGTGCAGGGAAAACAGCTTACCCTGGAATGGACTGAGACATTTGCGGGACACTGGGAATGGTCGCACGACCCTGGAGTTCCTCTCGCCTTTCCTGTGGGAGCGCCTCCTCTTGAGATGCGACGGGAACGCGGGGAATTCTTTCCCGACCACGCATGGAAAGGATCCCTCCTCTCGAGCTATGAGGTGGAATCGGGGCTCCTCTGGATGTGGGCGGGACTCTCGTGCTTTCTCTGGAGTGGAGACGGGTGTGTCAGGGAACTTCTTGCGTTGCAGTAAGGGTGAGAAGGCCCCTTTGTAAGTTCCAGAGGTTGGTTGTGATTAGCCTCTAGACGCCTCAGTGGAAATGGGCCTCATCTCGCCTGGAGGGGAGAACCTCCTTGTTTTTCTCCAGATACGGCAGGTGCTCTCGACTTGTGACGGGGACCTCAGTGACCCGCTCTGGTGGCCTCAGGTAAGGCCAGTCCCATGTAAGTGTCTCGGGGGGCTCTCGAGATTCCTCTCCCGTCGATGCTGGGGCCTAAGACCTTGTTTGGTGTCGGTGACGGAACCTGAGGATTCCTCTCCAGTGTTGACATGGATCTTGGGGTACGTCTGGAGTCTCCCCAGGGGAGTCAGTCCTCGACTTGAGTGGGGTCATGCACGTGCGCTTTCCTCCCGAGCTCTAGTAGCAGTGTCAAGCTTCCCGTCCCGTGGATCAAGGGATCTGTGGCTCTCCCTCGAGGCTTTCCCACAATGCTTCCCACAGGGCTGTCCCACGTGCCACCGTGGTGTGAGTCGATCCTCGGTTTGAAAGTCAAGGCAGTCAGGGAAAACAGGTTTCCCTGGAATGGACTGAGACATCTGGGGGACTCTGGGAATGGTGGCACGACCCTGGAATTCCTCTCACCTTTCCTGTGGAGAGCGCCTCCTCTTGAGATGCGACATGAACGCCAGGAATTTGTTCACGACCACGCAGGGAAAGGATCCCTTCTCTCGAGCTATGAGGGGGAAACGGGGCTCCTCTGGATGTGGGCGGGACTCTCGTGCTTCCTCTCGAGTGGAGACGGGTATGTCGGGGAACTTCTTGAGTTGCAGTAAGGGTTTGAGGGAACCTTTGTAAGTTCCAGAGGTTAGGTGTGATTAGCCTCGAAACGCCTCAGGTGAAATGGGCCTCATCTCGCCTGGAGGGGAGAACCTCCTGGATTTTCTCGAGTTGCGGCAGGTGCTCTCGACTTATGACTGGGACCTCAGGGGACCCGCTCTGGTGGCCTCAGGAAATGCCAGTCCCCATGCGAGTTGCTCGCGGTCCTCTCGGGATTCCTCTCCCATCGATGCCGGAGCCTAAGATCTTGTGTGGAGTGGGTGCCGGAACCTCAGGATTCCTCTCCAGTGCTGACATGGATCTTGGGGTACTTCTGGAGTCTCCCCAGTGGAGTCAGTCCTTGTCTCGAGTGGGGGCATGCACGTGCGCTTTCCTCCGAGCTGTAGCAGCAGTGTCACGCTTTCCTTCGCGTGGATCAAGGCATCTGTGGCTTTCCCTTGAGGCTTTCCCACGAGGCTTTCACACGAGCCATTCCCAAGAGGCTTTCCCACAGGGCTGTCCTACATACCACCGTGGTGTTAGTCGATCCTTGGCTTGAAAGTCGAGGCTGTGCAGGGAAAACAGGTTTCCCTGGAATGGACTGAGACATCTGGGCGACTCAGGGAATGGTGGAACGACCCTGGAGTTCCACTAACCTTTCTAGTGGAGAGTGCCTCCTCTTGAGATGCGACGGTATCGCCGGGAATTCTTTCCCGAGCACGCAGGGAAAGGATCCCTCCTCTCGAGCTAGGAGGCGGCAACGGGGCTCCTCTGGATGTGGGCGGGACTCTCGTGCTTCCTCTCGAGTGGAGACGGGTATGTTGGGGAACTTCTTGAGTTGCAGCAAGGTTGTGAAGGACCCTTTGGAAGTTCCAGAGGTTAGGTGTGATTAGCCTGGTGACGCCTCAGCGGAAAATGGGCCTCATCTGGCCGAGAGAGGAGAACCTCCTGGATTTTCTCGAGTTGCGGCAGGTGCTCTCGATTTACGACGGGGACCTAATTGACCCTCTCTGGTGGCCTCTGGAAAGGCCAGTCCCTATCCGAGTTGCTCCCTGGGCCTCTCCGGATTCCTCTCCCGTCGATGCCGGGGCCCTAAGACCTTGTGTGGAGTCGGTACCGGAACCTGAGGATTCCTCTCCAGTGCTGACATGGATCTTGGGGTTCTTCCGGAGTCTCCCCAGGGGGTCAGTCCTCGTCTCAAGTGGTGGCATGCACTTGCGCTTTCCTCCCGAGCTGTAGCAGCAAGGTCACGCTTCCCGTCGCGTGGATCAAGGGATCAGCGGCTTTCCCTCGAGGCTTTCCCACGAGGCTTTCCCACGAGGCTTACCCACAGGGCTGTCCCACGTGCCACCGTGGTGTGAGTTGATCCTCGGCTTGAAAGTCGAGGCAGTGCAGGGAAAACAGGTTTCCCTGGAATGGACTGAGACATCTGGTGTCTCTGGGAATAGTGGCACGACGCTGGAGTTTCTCTCGCCTTTCCTGTGGAAAGCGCCTCCTCTTGAAATGCGATGGGAACGCCAGGAATGCTTTCCCGGACCACCGCAGCGAAAGGATGCCTCCTCTCGAGCTAGGAGCTGGAAACGGGGCTCCTCTGGATGTGGGCGGGACTCTCGTGCTTCCACTCAAGTGGAGACGGGTATGTCGGGGAACTTCTTGAGTTGCAGCAAGGGTGTGAAGGACCCTTTGGAAGTTCCAGATGTTAGATGTGATTAGCCTCGAGACGCCTCAGCGTAAATGGGCCTCATCTCGCCTGGAGGGGAGAATCTCCTGGATTTTCTCGAGTTGGCAGCATGTGCTCTCGACTTGCGACGGGGACCTCAGGGACCCGCTCTGGGTGGCCTCAGGAAAGGCCAGTCCCCATGCGAGTTGCACGGGGGCCTCTCGGGATCCCTCCTCCGTTGAAGCTGGGTCCTAAGACCTTGTGTGTGGAGTCAGTGCCGGAACCTGAGGATTCCTCTCCAGTGCCGGACATGGATCTTGGAGTAATTCTGGAGTCTCCCCAGGGGAGTCAGTCCTCGTCTCGACTGACGGCATGCTTGGGCGCTTTCCCTCCTGAGCTGTAGCAGCAGTGTCACGCTTTCCTTTCCCGTGGATCAAGGGATCTGTGTCTTTCCCTCGAGGCATTCCCACGAAGCTTTCCCACGAGGCTTTGCCTCAGGGCTGTCCCAAGTGACAGCGTGGTGTGAGTCGATCCTCGGCTTGAAAGTCGAGGCAGTGCAGGGAAAAGAGGTTTCCCTGGAATGGACTGAGACATCTGGGGACTCTGGGAATGTGGCACGACCCTGGTTTTCCTCTCGCCTTCCTGTGGGAGCGCTCCTGCTTGAGATGCGACTGGAACGCCGGGAATTCTTTGCCGACCTCGCAGGGAAAGAATCCTCCTCTCGAGCTAGGAGGCGGAAACGGGGCCCCTCTGGATGTGGGCGGACTCTCGTGCTTCCTCTCAGTGGAGACGGGTATGTCGCGGAAACTTCTTGAGTTGCAGAAAGGTTGTGAAGGACCCTTTGGAAGTTCCAGAGGTTAGGTCTGATTAGCCTCGAGACGCCTCAGCACAAATGGGCCTCATCTCGCCTGGAGGGGAGAACCTCCTGGATTTTCTCGAGATGCGGCAGGTGCTGTCGACTTACGACGGCGACCTCAGGGACCCGCTTGGTGGCCTCAGGAAAGGCCAGTCCTCATGAGAGTTGTTCGGGGGCCACTCAGGATTC
>NW_017193454.1:0-9806 GCF_001704415.2 Capra hircus
CTCCAGTGCTGACATCGATCTTGGGTTACTTCTGGAGTCTCCCCAGGGGGTCAGTCCTCGTCTCGAGTGGGGGCATGCACGTGCGCTTTTCTCCCGAGCTGTAGCAGCAGTGTCACGCTTCCCTCGCGTGGATCAAGGGATCTGTGGCTTTCCCTCGAGGTTTTCCCACGAGGCTTTCCCACGAGGCTTTCCCACGAGGCTTTCCACACAGGCTGACCCACGTGTCACCGTTGTGTTAGTCGATCCTCGGCTTGAAAGTCGAGGCAGTGCAGGGAAAACAGGTTTCCCTGGAATGGACTGAGACATCTGGGGGACTCTGGGAATGGTGGCACGACCCTGGAGTTCCTCTCGCTTTTCCTGTGGAGAGCGCCTCCTCTTGAGATGCGAGGGGAATGCCGGGAATTCTTTCCCGACCACGCAGTGAAAGGATCCTCCTCTCGAGCCATGAGGCGGAAACGAGGCTCCTCTGGATGTGGCTGGACTCTCGTGCTTCCTCTCGAGTGGAGACGGGTATGTCGGGGAACTTCTTGAGTTGCAGCAAGGGTGTGAAGGACCCTTTGGAAGTTCCAGAGGTTAGGTCTGATTAGCCTGGGGACGCCTCAGAGGAAATTGGCCTCATCTCCCCTGGAAGGGAGAACCTCCTGCATTTTCTTGAGTTGGTGCAGATGTTCTCGCGTTACGACGGGGACCTCAGTTACCCGCTCTGGTGGCCTCAGGAAAGGCCAATCCCCATGCGAGTTGCTCGGCGGCCTCTCGGGATTCCTCTCCTGACGATGCCGGGGCCTAAGGCCTTGTGTGGAGTCGGTGCCGGAACCTGAGGATTCTTCTCCAGTGCTGACATGGATCTTGGGTACTTCTGGAGTCTCCCCAGGGGAGTCAGTCCTCGTCTCGAGTGGGCGCCTGCACGTGCGCTTTCCTCTCGAGCTGTAGCAGCAGTGTCACGCTTCCCTTCGCGTGGATCAAGGGATCTGTGGCTTTCCCTCGAGGCTTTCCCACGAGGCTTTCCCACGAGGCTTTCCCAAAGGGCTGTCCCACGTGCCACCGTGGTGTGATTCAATCCTCGGCTTGAAAGTCGAGGCAGTGCAGGGAAAACAGGTTTCCCTGGAATGGACTGAGACATCTGCGGGACTCTGGGAATGGTGGCATGACCCTGGAAATCCTCTCGGCTTTCCTGTGGAGAGCGCCTCCTCTTGAGATGCGACGGAAACACCGGGAATTCTTTCCCGACGACGCAGGAAAAGGATCCCTCTTCTCCAGCTAGGAGGCGGAAACGGGGCTGCTCTTGATTGGGCGGGACTCTCGTGCTTCCTCTTGAGTGGAGACGGGTATGTCTGGGAACTTCTTGAGTTGTAGCAAGGGTGTGAAGGCCCTTTTGTAAGTTCCAGAGGTTAGGTGTGATTAGCCTGGGGACGCCGCAGAGGAAATGGGCTTCATCTCGCCTGGAGGGCAGAACCTCCTGCATTTTCTCTAGTTGGTGCAGGTGTTCTCCCGTTATGACGCGGACCTCAGGGACCCCTCTGGTGGCCTCAGGAAAGGCCAGTCCCATGCAAGTTGCACGCGACCTCTCGGGATTCCTCTCCCGTCGGTGCCGGGGCCTAAGAAATTGTGTGGAGTCGGTGCCGGAACCTGAGGATCCCTCTCCAGGGCTGACATGGATCTTGGGGTACTTCTGTAGTCTCCCCAGGGGAGTCAGTCCTGGTCTCGAGTGTGGGCATGCAAGTCCGCTTTCCTCCCGAGCTGTAGCAGCAGTGTCACGCTTCCCTTCGCGTGGATCAAGGGTTCTGTGGCTTTCCCTCGAGGCTTTCCCACGAGACTTTCCCACGAGGCTTTCCCACTGGGCTGTCCCACGTGCCACCGACGTGTGAGTCGACCCTCGGCTTTAAAGTCGAGGCAGTGCAGGGAAAACAGGTTTTCCCTGGAATGGACTGAGACATCTGGTGGACTCTGGGAATGGTGGCACGACCCGGGAGTTCCTCTTGCCTTTCCGGTGGAGAGCGCCTCCTCTTGAGATGCGACGGGAACGCCGGGAATTCTTTCCCGACCACGCAGGGAAAGATCCCTCCTCTCGAACTATGAGACGGAAACGGGGGCTCCTCTGGATGTGGGCGGAGACTGTCGTGCTTCCTCTCGAGTGGAGACGGGTATGTCGGGCAACTTCTTGAGTTGCAGCAAGGGTGTGAAGGACCCTTTTGGAAATTCAAGAGGTTAGGTGTGTGATTAGCGTCGAATCGCCTCAGCAGAAATGGGCCTAATCTCGCCTGGAAGGGAGAACCTCCTGGATTTTTCTCGAGTTGCGGCTGGTGCTCTCGACTAACGACGGGGACCTCAGGGACCCGCTCTGGTGGCCTCAGGAAAGGCCAGTACCCATGCGAGTGCTCGGGGGCCTCCTCGGGATTCCTCTCCCTTCGATGCCGGGCCTTTAGACCTTGTTGGAGTCGGGGATGCCGGAACCCTGAGGATTTCCTCTCCAGTGCTGACATGGATCCTGGGGTACTTCTGGAGTCTCCCCAGGGGAGTCAGTCCACGTCTCGAGTGGGGGCATGCCACGTGCGCTTTCCTCCCGAGCTGTAGCAGCATTGTCACCCTTCCCTTTGCGTGGATCAAGGGATCTGTGGCTTTTCCTCGACGCTTTCCCACGAGGCTTTCCCACGAGGCTTTCCCACAGGGCTGTCCCACGTGCCACCATGGTGTGAGTGGATCCTCGGCTTGAAAGTCGAGGCAGTGCAGGGAAAAACAGGTTTCCCTGGAATGGACTGAGACATCTGGGGGACTCTGGGGAATGGTGGCACGACCCTGGAGTTCCTCTCGCCTTTCCTGTGGACAGCGCCTCCTCTTGAGATGCGACGGGAAACGCCGGGAATTCTTTCCCGACCACGCAGAAAAGGATCCCTCCTCTCGAACTTGGAGGCGGAAAAGGGGCCTCCTCTGGATGTGGCCGGGACTCTCGTGCTTCCTCTCGAGTGGAGGACTGGTATGTTGTGGAACTTCTTGAGTTGCCAGCAAGGGTGTGAAGGATCCCTTTGGAATTCCAGAGGTTAGGTGTGTTTAGAGTCGAGACGCCCTTAGCGGAAATGGGCCTCATCTCTCCTGGATGGGAGAATCTCCTGGATTTTTTCGAGTTGCGGTACTTGCTTTCGCCTTACGACGGGGAGCACTGGGACCCGCTCTGGGTGGCCTCAGGAAAGGCCAGTCCCCATGCGAGTTGCTCGGGGGCCTCTCGGGATTCCTCTCCCGTCGATGCCAGGGCCTAAGACCTTGTGTGGAGTCGGTGCCTGCCGGGGTCCAGCCCCCAGTGGATCCAGGTAATTTGAAAGGGTGGACGGCGTTGGCTTGGAAAGACTTGTTTGTTTATTAATGTAAGATTAGATTAAGAAACTATAGTGTAGTAAGAAGATTAAGTGGAGGAAGAGGGCTGAATAGCTTGGTTTACGTGGAAGGCCAATAAAATTCCAGACAAGGAATTTGCACCATCTACGTTGGGCCACCGGCGCCCGCTTGAATATCTAAGGGTGCCTCGCCTTAAGCTCCCTTTCGTGCGGGGTCTTAACAGCCGGGGCAAGTAAGTAGACCTGGCGAGCCTCCGCGCCCCAGATGGAGATTCAGCCTGAAGTTAAAGTAAAGAGCAGAGAGAGGGAAGGGGAGAGAAGAAGAGAGAGAGAGAGACATGGGGGGAGCCAGAGTCCCAAGAAACCAGGCCGAGAGACTAGTTCGAGAAACTGGCCCCCATCCTTTATTGTTCAGAAGGCCTTTTATACTTTTGATAAAACACGGAGATCATTGGGTAACACAAAATTATGTAGCGTTCGCAACCCAGATTCTTTCCGTATATCATTTTGTATACAAAAGGTCTCAGGTGATTTACATTATCTTTTGGCCAAGAGGCTTGTTAACACTTTTTGGCTCTCTTCCTTAATGAATGATAATTTTGTTTCCCCTGAAGTGTTTTTTTTTTTTTAATCTGCATCTCCTTAAAGCATTAAAGTTACATCTCTATAGAACAAAGGTGCAGTGGGATATAACAAAGAAGGTACTTTAACTCAAAGATCTAATGTTGCTAATACCAGGTCTACTACTTGTTTTTCTATATACCAACTATATCTAAAAATAAAGGATATGAAAATTTGGCAGCAAGCATTGACCCAAAAAATGAAACCTTTAATCAGTCCTATTCTAAAGATTTTGACTCCTCGGAAGCTCCTACATTCCTAGGATGTTTTAAGCTTCCTGTGCCTCCTGCCTCAGGAGGCTTCAAACAATCACATGCGCAGCTGTACGAGTCCTGCAGGCAGGCTAGAAAGCCATCGGAGGGGTTTTTGGATTGAAACACTCTTTCAAATGCAGAAGACTAAAGCCCTGATTTGACTTTTTCCAGAAAATGTCAGAAGAGTGGAAAAGCAGAGCACAAAAGCCGGCAGATTTTGTTGGGGTACGTGCTTAGGAATTTCCAGAGGGGATCCCTGAAGTCTGAGCACGCCTTGCGTATGTCAGCTTCCTTCCTCATGACCTTGTCACGGGCGGGATTCCTCACACTGGCTCCCAGCATCTCACCCTGTTTTATTTTAAATAATTAATTATTTATGTTTAAAATCAGGTGCAGTTCTGTCGCGAGATTCCGAATGCTCTGCCGAAGAATCTAGACAATACAGGGAAGAATGATTACGAGGAGCAAGATTATAAAGAGTAGACAGAATAGTCTTTCCAGAAATGAAGTTAGAGAAAGTGTGGAAAAAGTCATTGGCTTCTCCTGAGGTGGTAAAATCTAATCGGGAGTGTTCCAAGGTCTGAATCTGGTTATGCAGTTTCCCTAAGTCTAAACTAATATCTGAGCTGTTCCAAAACACCTAAAACTTGATTTTTTAACATATTGGGCATTTACACTTGTTGAGTCAATGACCGCTGCCATAGTAACAATAACAGTTATTGTAACACAGCAAGAACATAATTATCATATCAATAAGTTGTTACAGTTACAGGACATCTTTAAAAACCACAAAAGAGCAGACATTACTTTGAGGAGTTAAACAAGATGAAAACATCCATGGTTGACAAGTCGCTACATTAGGTACGTTAAGTTTTCTGGAATCATTGGTGAAAAGAAGAACATAAGGAGAGGATAGACAAGCCAAAATAGAGTAAATAGAGTCATTTTCTGGTTGGAGTTTGCGCTGCAGCAGCTGTTAGTCCCGCCGGGATCTTGATGTTTCTTTTGCCTCTTCTGCCGGTGGGAGCAGCGGCCTTCACCCCGCCCTCTGACACTGGCGCTGTAACGGGGCTGCGAGTGCGGTGCACTGGGTTCCGTCAGTCAGGCTGGCCCCGCCCGCAGCTTTTGGTGCACGGCTGTTTCCCGCGGCGGTGGCGGCAGAGAAGTTCCCTTTTTCTTTTGTGGCGAATCAGTCTGTCCGGGATCCAAATTGACGAATCTGCACCCTGTGGAAAAAATATAAACACTTCCTCGACCCGCAGCAAATTCTGGGTCGGGATCTTTTTGTTATCTGGAGATCTTTTTGCTTTACCAATGGCTTTTTATTTTACTGTTCCAAACGAATCAGCATTTAACTTATTACAAAGAGAACATGTTGTAAAATCTGATGGGGGAAAACTATACTTAATTTCTCCTTTTTTAATTTTTGAATTAACAAAGCACGTGAGGGTAAATGATGCAAGATCTGATCACAAGAATTTCCTATAGCAATCTGCCAATCATCAAACATTTGAAAAGCATCAAGTTGTTTTTTGTTATATGGAATTACAATTTTTTGATGGCTCTTTACTGAACAATTTAATAAATCAGTATGCTTGAATTAATCTTTTAAATTAATATGGCAGTAATTTTTTCTTAGGCAGAGGCCATTGTTCCACCAAGTTGGGATAAGATAAAACTATTTTTTGGGGGGTCATTAGATGGAACCAATGGGCCTTCTTGTCACAAGCATCCTGTAGGTATACATTTTGTGGCAAGAATAATTTAATCTCCTTTTTTGGCAATATTAATCTTAATTAACTGATCATTTAAAGCCTCATTCACTTTAACGAAAGCCAACTGTGTCACACTAGTCAACTTTTTCTTAGAACTGGGATTAGGATTGTTTTTTTTCAGCAATCAAACAAAAGGCTTTAAATCTACAAAAGTCAGTTTTAAATGTGGGCATATCCAATTAATATCAACTAATAATTTTTGGAAATCATTTAAAGTTAGTAAACAATCTCTCAGCAGCTTTAAAAGGACATTATCAGTTTTAAAACTTTTGGCAGACCCAAATATAAGAAGCAAGAAAAGCTTTTTTAATGATCTTTTTATAACCCAAATCTGGTCTATAGCCTTTTAGATGACAAGTAGCCATTTAATCTTTGCTTGAATACTTCCAGCAACGGGGAGCTCACTAATTCACCAAGGTTTTAAACTCTCTCTCACCTCTTACTCTATAGCATTTTTATCCTGCATACCACCTTTTCTAATCCCACCAACTCCTTTTCAGTAGTATATGTTGGCCAGGAGCTGCGCTAGTCTCTCAGCAATCTAAGAAACGTCTTGTCTATTGTCTAACAGCCCATGACATTTTATATCTTTAAAAAATCTTTTAAAGGCCAAGAAGCTGCAATTTTTTGCACCCAAAAAGCTAGATCTAGATCCTCTGGGGCTTTTTTTTGTCTGGTTTTTCTGTCTGGTAATAAGGTAAAAGCAAAAAGCTGTGCTATTTTTTAATTTTAATTACACAGTTTTAGCAGGTGGCGATATCAAAACTTCAATTTTTTAGTATAATCAGAATTTACTACACAAGAACTACCGAAATTTTTTGAAAAGAAAGCAAGCTATGCCCAGCACAAGTCTTACAATGTCCTCAGGAAGGGGACTAGCCACTGGAATCTGAGTCAGGAGCTATTATTATTAAGGTGGTGGAACTGAGGTCCAGGCCTGAGCTACCTGGGGTTGTTTGGTACGGGCTTGTTATCTCTGTTTTAGCAAGACATTTTGGCAAAAAATGTTCTATTTGGCCTCAAGAGAAAACATTTTGCATTTGTAAAGTCCTTTTTATTACGAATATTTTTCTTTTTTTTCCTGTTTTTCTTCCTTTTTCTTTTTTTTGTTGGGTGAGACCCCTCCTGAGGGGATTTTATGCAAGGAGCAAGCTCTGTTTTAAAAGCTCTTTTGCCTCAAAAATATTGTCACTATCGTTTTCAAACTTAAGCAATGTTCTGGGAGGCTTTGGATATAAAGTGGGGAGTTCTTAAGCCCTGGGGAGGCGCAAGCAGAGGTTGCAGTGGTCGCCTTAAATAAGACAACTCTTTTAAAGGTTTGGTTTGTGTAGAGGGGGAGGGGGCTCTCCAGGGCGCTCGGCCGCTGCGTCCTATAAGCACCCTCCTTCCTCGGGAGGAAAGAGTACAGTCTCTCTCCTTTTGTTTGCCAATGGCAGAAAATATGATCTGCGTAATAGGTGGGAGACCCACTACGATCCACTGCCTATAGGTCTCTCCCATAGGCTATCTAACTAACAGCCTCATGACGGGGGTCCAGAACATTTGTAATAATATTTTACAGAGCAAAAGCTTTTACAGGCCCATGCAAAGTTATAATTAGTTTTTAGCTGTTTTATTACCTTTATCCAAGTATCTAAATCTCTTTTCTGGAAACCAAGGACATTGGTCTCGTAACACGAGCCTTTTAATCTTTAATTTGTCTTTTTTGTTTAACAGTTACAAAATTACTTGTATAAAGAGGTGTCATTGTTTTGAGTCATTGTTACCCGTGTCAGAAAATTAAGAGTTATAGAAAAGTCTGCCTTGACAAAAAGGTTTTACCTTAGCCAAGGGGGGTTTTTGTTTTAAACCCTAAGATAGCAGGTTTCTTTTCAACCTCTAGAGCACCAGGTTTCTCTTAAAACCCTTGAACACTTCCCACTCGTCCTCACCCTGTCTATCCTACAGGGGGGTCCGTGGCACCCTGAGTGGGGTCCTAGCCGTCCCGAACACTCAACACTGGGGGAGTACCCGGAAAGTACTCCGGGGGGAGTGATTAAGTCACTCCGGGGGGAGCAACAGAGAGTGCTCCGGGGGGAGCAACAGAGAGTGCTCCGGGGGGAGCTTTTGCTCCGAGGAACCTACCTTTGAATAGCCTGTTCCGGGCACCACTTGCTGGGGTCCAGCCCCGGTGGATCCAGGGAATTCGAAGGGTGGACGGCGTTGGCGTGGAAAGACTTGTTTGTTTATTAACGTAAGATTAGATTAAGAAACTATAGTGTAGTAAGAAGATTAAGTGGAGGAAGAGGGCTGAAATAGCTTGGTTTACGCGGAAGGCCAATAAAATTCCAGACAAGGAATTTGCACCATCTACGTTGGGCCACCGGCGCACGCTTGAATATCTAAGGGTGCCTCGCCTTAAGCTCCCTTTCGTGCGGGTCTTAACAGCCGGGGCAAAGTAAGTAGACCTGGCGAGCCTCCGCGCCCCCAGATGGGAGATTCAGCCTGAAGTTAAAGTAAAGAGCAGAGAGAGGGAAGGGGAGAGAAGAAGAGAGAGAGAGAGACATGGGGGGGAGCCAGAGTCCCAAGAAACCAGGCCGAGAGACTAGTTCGAGAAACTGGCCCCCATCCTTTATTGTTCAGAAGGCCTTTTATACTTTTGATAAAACACGGAGATCATTGGGTAACACAAAATTATGTAGCGTTCGCAACCCAGATTCTTTCCGTATATCATTTTGTATACAAAAGGTCTCAGGTGATTTACATTATCTTTTGGCCAAGAGGCTTGTTAACACTTTTTGGCTCTCTTCCTTAATGAATGTTAATTTTGTTTCCCCTGAAGTGTTTTTTTTTTTTAATCTGCATCTCCTTAAAGCATTAAAGTTACATCTCTATAGAACAAAGGTGCAGTGGGATATAACAAAGAAGGTACTTAACTCAAAGATCTAATGTTGCTAATACCAGGTCTACTACTTGTTTTTCTATATACCAACTATATCTAAAAATAAAGGATATGAAAATTTGGCAGCAAGCATTGACCCAAAAAATGAAACCATTAATCAGTCCTATTCTAAAGATTTTGACTCCTCGGAAGCTCCTACATTCCTAGGATGTTTTAAGCTTTCTGTGCCTCCTGCGGTCAGGAGGCCTCAAACAATCACATGCGCAGCTGCACGAGTCGTGCAGGCAGGCTAGAAAGCCATCGGAGGGGTTTTTGGATTGAAACACTCTTTCAAATGCAGAAGACTAAAGCCCTGAATTGACTTTTTCCAGAAAATGTCAGAAGAGTGGAAAAGCAGAGCACAAAAGCCGGCAGATTTTTGTTGGGGTACGTGCTTAGGAATTTGCAGAGGGGTCCCTGAAGTCTGAGCACGCCTTGTGTATGTCAGCTTCCTTCCTCATGACCTTGTACGGGCGGATTCCTCACACTGGCTCCAGCAGGTGCCGGAACCTGAGGATTCCTCTCCAGTGCTGACATGGATCTTGGGGTACGTCTGGAGTCTCCCCCGGGGAGTCAGTCCTCGTCTCGAGTGGGGGCATGTACATGCGCTTTCCTCCCCAGCTGTAGCAGCAGTGTCACGCTTCCCTTCGCGTGTGGAACAAGGGGTCTGGGGCATTCCCTCGAGGCTTTCCCAAAAGGCTTTCCCCCTGAGGCTTTCCCACAGGGTGTCCCACGTGCCACCGTGTTGTGAGTCGATCCTCGGCTTGAAAGTCGAGGCAGTGCAGGGAAAACTGGTTTCCCTGGAATGGACTGAGACATCTGGGGGACTCTGGGAATGGTGGCACGGCCCTGGAGTTCCTCTCGCCTTTCTGTGGAGAGCGCCTCCTCTTGAGATGCGACGGGAACGCCG
>NW_017193455.1:0-9806 GCF_001704415.2 Capra hircus
CGAGCCGGGCGAGACGCCACGGGGCCCGGCCGGGCCGCAGCGCCAAGCCGGCCGGGCCGGGGCACAGAGGGCCAGGGGGCGGGGGGAGCGGAGGGGGGGGGGGGGGGCACACGGCCAAGGGCGGCAGCAGGGAGAGCGCGGGCAGAGGGAAGAAGGGCAACGGCAGGGCGCCGCCAGCGGGGCGAGGCCGCCGAGAAGCAGCGCCGCACCGAGAGCACCAGGCGCCCAGGGCCCCGGGCGGGGGGGGGCAGCCCGCACACACGGAGGCGGAGGCCGGGGGGCCCAGAAAGGGAGGACAGACGGAGGGGCCCGAGCACGCGCCGCCCCAGCAGAGACAGGGGCAGGGGGGGGGCCGGAGCGGCGGGGCGGGCGGGGGCCGGCCCACAGCCCCAACGCAGGGAAGCAGCCCCGGAGGCAAGACCGGCGGGAGGAGCCCGGCCGCCCCGCCGGAGAGGCGAGGCACAGCCAGCAGGGAAGCGAGCCGCCGCGGGGAAGAGGAGGCAGCAAGGCCCCGGCAAGCGGAAAGCCCGGCGGACACGAAGCGAAGGGCGACGCCAGGACGGCAGAGCGCGAGCGCGGGCAGAGCCCGAGCGGGCAGAGGGCCGGGCCACCAAGAGGCGCGGCCAGAGGCGAGCCGGGCGCAGACGGGCCGGGCGGGAAGCGCCCGCCCCAGGAAGGAGCAGGCGGGGGGAGGCGCGGAAAACGCCACGGGCGCCGGCCGGGCGGCAGCGCGACCCCGGCCGGGCCGGGGCACGGAGGGCCCAAGCGGCCGGGAGGAGGGCGGAGGGCGGGGGGGGGGCACACGGCCAAGGGCGCCAGCAGGGAAGCGCGGGCAGAGGGAAGCGAAGGGCAACAGCAGGGCGCCGGCAGCGGGGCCGGGGCCGCCCAGACAAAGCGCCGCACGGAGAGCACCAGGGCCAAGGGCCCCGGGCGGGGGGGGCAGCCCCACACGCCCAGAGGCGGACGCCGGGGGGCCAGAAAGGGGGGGAGAGACGGAGGGGCCCGAGCACGCGCCGCCCCAGCAGAGACAGGGGCAGGGGGGGGCCGGAGCCGGCGGGGCGGGGGGCCCGCCCACAGCCCCAACGCAGGGAAGCAGCCCGGAGGCAAGACCGGCGGGAGGAGCCCGGCGCCCCCGCCGGAGAGGCGAGGCACAGCCAGCAGGGAAGCGAGCCGCCGCGGGGGGAAGAGGAGGCAGCCCCAGGCAAGCGGAAAGCCCGGCGGGCACGGAGCGAAGGGCGCCGCCAGGACGGCAGAGCGCGAGCGCGGCGCAGAGCCCCGAGCGGGCAGAGGGCGGGCGCAAGGCGGCGCCGGGGGCGAGCCGGGCCCAGACGGGCCGGGCGGAAGGCGCCCGCCCCAGGAAGGAGCGGGCGGGCGAGCCGGCGGGAACGCCACGGGGGCCGGCCGGGCCGCAGCGCCAAGCCGGCCGGGCCGGGCACAGAGGGGCCAGGCGGGTGGGAGGGGGAGGCGGGGGGGGCACACGGCCAAGGGGCAGCAGGAAAGCGCGGGCAGAGGGAAGAAGGGCAAGCAGGGCGCCGCCAGCGGGGCGGGCCGCCAGAGAAGCAGCCCGCAGAGAGCACCAGGCGCCCAGGGCCCGGGCGGGGGGGGGCAGCCCCGCAACACGGAGGCGGGCCGGGGGCCCAGAAAGGGGGGGAGAGACGGAGGGGCCCGAGCACGCGCCGCCCCAGCAGAGACAGGGGCAGGGGGGGGCCGGAGCCGGCGGGGGGGCGGGGCCGCCCACAGCCCCAACGCAGGGAAGCAGCCCCGGAGGCAAGACCGGCGGGAGGAGCCCGGCGCCCCCCGGAGAGGCGAGAGCACAGCCAGCAGGGAGCGAGCCGCCGCGGGAAGAGGAGGCAGCCGAGCCCAGGCAAGAGGAAAGCCCGGCGGGCACGGAGCGAAGGGGCCGCCAGGACGGCAGAGCGCGAGCGCGGCGCAGAGCCCGAGCGGGCAGAGGGCGGGCGCGAGGCGGCGCGGCCGGGCGGGCCGGCCCAGACGGGCCGGGCGGGAGGCGCCCGCCCCAGGAAGGAGCGGGCGGAGCGAGCCGGGGGAGGCGCCACGGGGCCGGCCGGGCCGCAGCGCCAAGCCGGCCGGGCCGGGGCACGGAGCCAGGCCGCCGGAAGGAGGCGGAGGGGCGGGGGGGGGGCACACGGCCAAGGGCGGCAGCAGGGAGAGCGCGGGCAGAGGGAAGGAAGGGCAACGGCAGGCGCCGCCAGCGGGGCGGGGCCGCCCAGAGCAGCGCCGCACGAGAGCACCAGGCCCAGGGCCCCGGGCGGGGGGGGCAGCCCCGCACACACGGAGGCGGAGGCCGGGGGCCCAGAAAGGGGAGGACAGACGGAGGGGCCCGAGCACGCGCCGCCCCAGCAGAGACAGGGGCAGGGGGGGGGCCGGAGCCGGCGGGGCGGGGGCCGGCCCACAGCCCCAACGCAGGGGAAGCAGCCCCGGAGGCAAGACCGGCGGGAGGAGCCCGGCGCCCCGCCGGAGAGGCGAGGGCACAGCCAGCAGGGAAGCGAGCCGCCGCGGGGAAGAGGAGGCAGCCCAGCCCCGGCAAGGGGAAAGCCCGGCGGGCACGGAGCGAAGGCGCCGCCAGGACGGCAGAGCGCGAGCGCGGCGCAGAGCCCCGAGCGGGCAGAGGGCCGGGCGCGAGGCGCGGCCGGGGGCGAGCCGGGCCCAGACGGGCCGGGCGGGGAGGCGGCCGCGCCAGGAAGGAGCAGGCAGCAGGAGCCGGGGAGGCGCCACGGGCGCCGGCGGGCCGCAGCGCCAAGCCGGCCGGGCCGGGGCACGGAGGCCCAGGCCGCCGGAAGGAGAGCGGAGGGGCGGGGGGGGCACACGGCCAAGGGGCCAGCAGGGAGAAAGGCGGGCAGAGGGAAGGGAAGGGCAACGGCAGGGCGCCGCCAGCGGGGGCGGGCCGCCCAGAGGCAGCGCCACACGGAGAGCACCAGGCGCCCAGGGCCCCGGGCGGGGGGGGGCAGCCCCGCACACACGGAGGCGGAGGCCGGGGGGGCCCAGAAAGGGGAGGACAGACGGAGGGCCCGAGCACGCGCCGCCCCAGCAGAGACAGGGGCAGGGGGGGGCCGGAGCCGGCGGGGCGGGGGGCCGGCCCACAGCCCCAACGCAGGGGAAGCAGCCCCGGAGGCAAGACCGGCGGGAGGAGCCCGGCGCCCCGCCGGAGAGGCGAGGCACAGCCAGCAGGGAAGCGAGCCGCCGCGGGGGAAGAGGAGGCAGCAAGGCCCCGGCAAGCGGAAAGCCCGGCGGACACGAAGCGAAGGGGCGACGCCAGGACGGCAGAGCGCGAGCGCGGGGCAGAGGCCCGAGCGGGCAGAGGCCGGGCACCAAGAGCGCGGCCAGAGGCGAGCCGGGCGCAGACGGGCCGGGCGGGAAGGCGCCCGCCCCAGGAAGGAGCAGGCGGGGGAGGCGCGGAAACGCCACGGGCGCCGGCCGGGCGCAGCGCGACCCCGGCCGGGCCGGGGCACGGAGGGCCAAGCGGCCGGGAGGAGGGCGGAGGGGGGGGGGGCACACGGCCAAGGGCGCCAGCAGGGAAAGCGCGGGCAGAGGGAAGCGAAGGGCAACAGCAGGGCGCCGGCAGCGGGCCGGGGCCGCCCAGACAAAGCGCCGCACGAGAGCACCAGGGGCCAAGGGCCCCGGGCGGGGGGCAGCCCCACACGCCCAGAGGCGGACGCCGGGGGGCCGAGAAAGGGGGGAGAGACGGAGGGGCCCGAGCACGCGCCGCCCCAGCAGAGACAGGGGCAGGGGGGGGGGGCCGGAGCCGGCGGGGCGGGGGGCCCGCCCACAGCCGCAACGCAGGGGAAGCAGCCCCGGAGGCAAGACCGGCGGGAGGAGCCCGGCGCGCCCGCCGAGAGGCGAGAGCACAGCCAGCAGGGGAGCGAGCCGCCGCGGAGAAGAGGAGGCAGCCGAGCCCAGGCAAGAGGAAAGCCCGGGCACGGAGCGAAGGGGCCGCCAGGACGGCAGAGCGCGAGCGCGGCGCAGAGCCCCGAGCGGGCAGAGGGCGGGCGCGAGGCGCGCGCCGGGGGCGCGCCGGGCCCAGACGGGCCGGGCGGGGAGGCGCCCGCCCCAGGAAGGAGCGGGCGGAGCGAGCCGGGGAGACGCCACGGGGCCGGCCGGGCCGCAGCGCCAAGCCGGCCGGGCCGGGCACAGAGGGCCAGGCGGGGGGGGCGGAGGGGGGGGGGGGGGCACACGGCCAAGGGCGGCAGCAGGGAGAGCGCGGGCAGAGGAAGGGAAGGGCAACGGCAGGGCGCCGCCAGCGGGGCGAGGCCGCCGAGAAGCAGCGCCGCACACGAGAGCACCAGGGCGCCCAGGGCCCCGGGCGGGGGGGCAGCCCCGCACACACGGAGGCGGAGGCCGGGGGCCCAGAAAGGGGAGGACAGACGGAGGGGCCCGAGCACGCGCCGCCCCAGCAGAGACAGGGGCAGGGGGGGGCCGGAGCCGGCGGGGCGGGGGGCCGGCCCACAGCCCCAACGCAGGGGAAGCAGCCCCGGAGGCAAGACCGGCGGGAGGAGCCCGGCGCCCCCGCCGGAGAGGCGCGGCACAGCCAGCAGGGAAGCGAGCCGCCGCGGGGGGGAAGAGGAGGCAGCCCAGCCCCGGCAAGGGGAAAGCCCGGCGGGCACGGAGCGAAGGGCGCCGCCAGGACGGCAGAGCGCGAGCGCGGCGCAGAGCCCCGAGCGGGCAGAGGGCCGGGGCGCGAGGCGCGCCGGGGGCGAGCCGGGCCAGACGGGCCCGGCGGGGAGGCGGCCGCGCCAGGAAGGAGCAGGCAGCAGGAGCCGGGAGGCGCCACGGGCGCCGGGCGGGCCGCAGCGCCAAGCCGGCCGGCCGGGGCACGGAGGGCCCAGGCCGCCGGAAGGAGAGCGGAGGGGCGGGGGGGGCACACGGCCAAGGGCGCCAGCAGGGAGAAGGCGGGCAGAGGGAAGGAAGGGCAACGGCAGGGCGCCGCCAGCGGGCGGGGCCGCCCAGAGGCAGCGCCACACGGAGAGCACCAGGCGCCAGGGCCCCGGCGGGGGGGCAGCCCCGCACACACGGAGGCGGAGGCCGGGGCCCAGAAAGGGGGGACAGACGGAGGGGCCCGAGCACGCGCCGCCCCAGCAGAGACAGGGGCAGGGGGGGGGGCCGGAGCCGGCGGGGCGGGGGGCCGGCCCACAGCCCCAACGCAGGGGAAGCAGCCCCGGAGGCAAGACCGGCGGGAGGAGCCCGGCGCCCCGCCGGAGAGGCGAGGGCACAGCCAGCAGGGAAGCGAGCCGCCGCGGGGGAAGAGGAGGCAGCAAGGCCCCGGCAAGCGGAAAGCCCGGCGGACACGAAGCGAAGGGCGACGCCAGGACGGCAGAGCGCGAGCGCGGGCAGAGGCCCGAGCGGGCAGAGGGCCGGGCACCAAGAGGCGCGGCCAGAGGCGAGCCGGGCGCAGACGGGCCGGGCGGGAAGGCGCCCGCCCCAGGAAGGAGCAGGCGGGGGGAGGCGCGGAAACGCCACGGGCCGCCGGCCGGGCGGCAGCGCGACCCCGGCCGGGCCGGGGCACGGAGGGCCAAGCGGCCGGAGGAGGGCGGAGGGGCGGGGGGGGCACACGGCCAAGGGCGCCAGCAGGGAAAGCGCGGGCAGAGGAAGCGAAGGGCAACAGCAGGGCGCCGGCAGCGGGGCGGGCCGCCCAGACAAAGCGCCGCACGGAGAGCACCAGGGGCCAAGGGCCCGGGCGGGGGGCAGCCCCACACGCCCAGAGGCGGACGCCGGGGGGGCCGAGAAAGGGGGAGAGACGGAGGGGCCCGAGCACGCGCCGCCCCAGCAGAGACAGGGGCAGGGGGGGGGCCGGAGCCGGCGGGGCGGGGGGCCCGCCCACAGCCGCAACGCAGGGAAGCAGCCCCGGAGGCAAGACCGGCGGGAGGAGCCCGGCGCGCCGCCGCCGGAGAGGCGAGGGCACAGCCAGCAGGGGAGCGAGCCGCCGCGGGGAGAAGAGGAGGCAGCCGAGCCCAGGCAAGAGGAAAGCCCGGCGGGCACGGAGCGAAGGGGGCCGCCAGGACGGCAGAGCGCGAGCGCGGGCGCAGAGCCCCGCGGGCAGAGGGCGGGCGCGAGGCGGCGCGGCCGGGGGCGCGCCGGGCCCAGACGGGCCGGGCGGGGAGGCGCCCGCCCAGGAAGGAGCGGCGGAGCGAGCCGGGGAGACGCCACGGGGGCCGGCCGGGCCGCAGCGCCAAGCCGGCCGGGCCGGGGCACAGAGGGCCAGCGGGGGGGGGAGGCGGAGGGGGGGGGGCACACGGCCAAGGGCGGCAGCAGGGAGAGCGCGGGCAGAGGGAAGGGAAGGGCAACGGCAGGGCGCCGCCAGCGGGGGCGAGGCCGCCGAGAAGCAGCGCCGCACGAGAGCACCAGGCGCCAGGGCCCGGGCGGGGGGGGCAGCCCCGCACACACGGAGGCGGAGGCCGGGGGGGCCCAGAAAGGGGAGGACAGACGGAGGGCCCGAGCACGCGCCGCCCCAGCAGAGACAGGGGCAGGGGGGGGGGCCGGAGCCGGCGGGGCGGGGGGCCGGCCACAGCCCCAACGCAGGGGAAGCAGCCCCGGAGGCAAGACCGGCGGGAGGAGCCCGGCGCCCCCGCCGAGAGAGGGGCACAGCCAGCAGGGAAGCGAGCCGCCGCGGGGGAAGAGGAGGCAGCAAGGCCCGGCAAGCGGAAAGCCCGGCGGCACGAAGCGAAGGGCGACGCCAGGACGGCAGAGCGCGAGCGCGGGGCAGAGGCCCGAGCGGGCAGAGGGCCGGCACCGAGAGGCGCGGCCAGAGGCGAGCCGGGCGCAGACGGGCCGGGCGGGAAGGCGCCCGCCCAGGAAGGAGCAGGGCGGGGCGCGGAAACGCCACGGGCGCCGGCCGGGCGGCAGCGCGACCCCGGCCGGGCCGGGCACGGAGGGCCCAAGCGGCCGGGAGGAGGCGGAGGGCGGGGGGGGGCACACGGCCAAGGGCGCCAGCAGGGAAAGCGCGGGCAGAGGGAAGCGAAGGGCAACAGCAGGGCGCCGGCAGCGGGGCCGGGGCCGCCCAGACAAAGCGCCGCACGGAGAGCACCAGGGGCCAGGGCCCCGGGCGGGGGGGCAGCCCCACACGCCAGAGGCGGACGCCGGGGGCCGAGAAAGGGGGGGAGAGACGGAGGGGCCCGAGCACGCGCCGCCCCAGCAGAGACAGGGGCAGGGGGGGGGGCCGGAGCCGGCGGGCGGGGGGCCCGCCCACAGCCCAACGCAGGGGAAGCAGCCCCGGAGGCAAGACCGGCGGGAGGAGCCCCGGCGCCCGCCGGAGAGGCGAGGCACAGCAGCAGGGAGCGAGCCGCCGCGGGGGAAGAGGAGGCAGCGAGCCCAGGCAAGAGGAAAGCCCGGGGGCACGGAGCGAAAGGGCCGCCAGGACGGCAGAGCGCGAGCGCGGCGCAGAGCCCCGAGCGGGCAGAGGGGGGCGGGGCGCGCGGCGCGGCCGGCGCGCCGGGCCAGACGGGCCGGGCGGGAGGCGCCCGCCCCAGGAAGGAGCGGGCGGAGCGAGCCGGGGAGACGCCACGGGGCCGGCCGGGCCGCAGCGCCAAGCCGGCCGGGCCGGGGCACAGAGGGCCAGGCCGGGGAGAGGCGGAGGGGGGGGGGGGCACACGGCCAAGGGCGGCAGCAGGGAGAGCGCGGGCAGAGGGAAGGAAGGGCAACGGCAGGGCGCCGCAGCGGGCAGGCGCCGAGAAGCAGCCCGCCCGGAGAGCACCAGGCGCCCAGGGCCCCGGGCGGGGGGGGCAGCCCACACACGGAGGCGGGGCCGGGGGGCCAGAAAGGGGGGGACAGACGGAGGGGCCCGAGCACGCGCCGCCCCAGCAGAGACAGGGGCAGGGGGGGGGGCCGGAGCCGGCGGGGCGGGGGGCCGCCCACAGCCCCAACGCAGGGAAGCAGCCCCGGAGGCAAGACCGGCGGGAGGAGCCCGGCGCCCGCCGGAGAGGCGAGGGCACAGCCAGCAGGGAGCGAGCCGCCGCGGGGGGAAGAGGAGGCAGCCAGCCCCGGCAAGGGAAAGCCCGGCGGGCACGGAGCGAAGGGCGCCGCCAGGACGGCAGAGCGCGAGCGCGGCGCAGAGCCCCGAGCGGGCAGAGGGGCGGGCGCGAGGCGGCGCGCCGGGGCGAGCCGGGCCAGACGGGCCCGGGCGGGAGGCGGCCGCCCAGGAAGGAGCGGCAGCAGCGAGCCGGGGAGGCGCCACGGGCGCCGGCGGGCCGCAGCGCCAAGCCGGCCGGGCCGGGGCACGGAGGGCCCAGGGCCGGGGAGGCGGAGGGGCGGGGGGGGGGCACACGGCCAAGGGCGCAGCAGGGAGAAGGCGGGCAGAGGGAAGGGAAGGGCAACGGCAGGGCGCCGCAGCGGGGGCGGGGCCGCCCAGAAGCCAGCGCCACGGAGAGCACCAGGGCGCCCAGGGCCCGGGCGGGGGGGGGGGCAGCCCCGCACACACGGAGCGGAGGCCGGGGGGCCCAGAAAGGGGAGGACAGACGGAGGCCCGAGCACGCGCCGCCCCAGCAGAGACAGGGGCAGGGGGGGGGGCCGGAGCCGGCGGGGCGGGGGGGCCGGCCCACAGCCCCAACGCAGGGAAGCAGCCCCGGAGGCAAGACCGGCGGGAGGAGCCCGGCGCCCGCGCCGGAGAGGCGAGGCACAGCCAGCAGGAAGCGAGCGCCGCGGGGGAAGAGGAGGCAGCCCAGCCCCGGCAAGGGGAAAGCCCGGCGGGCACGGGAGCGAAGGGCGCCGCCAGGACGGCCAGAGCGCGAGCCGGCGCAGAGCCCCGAGCGGGCAGAGGCCGGGCGGAGGCGGCGCGGCCGGGCGCCGGGCCCAGACGGGCCGGGCGGGGAGGCGCCGCGCAGAAGGAGCAGGCAGCAGAGCCGGGGAGGCGCCACGGGCGCCGGGCGGGCCGCAGCGCCAAGCCGGCCGGGCCGGGGCACGGAGGGCCCAGGCCGCCGGAAGGAGAGCGGAGGGCGGGGGGGGGCACACGGCCAAGGCGCCAGCAGGGAGAAGGCGGGCAGAGGGAAGGGAAGGGCAACGGCAGGGCGCCGCCAGCGGGGGCGGGCCGCCCAGAGGCAGCGCCACACGGAGAGCACCAGGCGCCCAGGGCCCGGGGGGGGGGCAGCCCCGCACACACGGAGGGAGGCCGGGGGGGCCCAGAAAGGGAGGACAGACGGAGGGGCCCGAGCACGCGCCGCCCCAGCAGAGACAGGGGCAGGGGGGGGGGGCCGGAGCCGGCGGGGCGGGGGCCGGCCCACAGCCCCAACGCAGGGGAAGCAGCCCCGGAGGCAAGACCGGCGGGAGGAGCCCGGCGCCCCCGCCGGAAGGCGAGGGCACAGCCAGCAGGGAAAGCGAGCCGCCGCGGGGAAGAGGGCAGCAAGGCCCCGGCAAAAGCCCGGCGGACACGAAGCGAAGGGCGACGCCAGGACGGCAGAGCGCGAGCGGGCAGAGGCCGAGGGCAGAGGGCCGGGCACCAAGAGGCGCGGCCAGAGGCGAGCCGGGCGCAGACGGGCCGGGCGGGAAGGCGCCGGCCCAGGAAGGAGCAGGCGGGGGGAGGCGCGGAAACGCCACGGGCGCCGGCCGGGCGGCAGCGCGACCCCGGCCGGGCCGGGGCACGGAGGGCCAAGCGGCCCGGGAGGAGGCGGAGGGGGGGGGGGGGCCACGGCCAAGGGCGCCAGCAGGGAAAGCGCGGGCAGAGGGAAGCGAAGGGCAACAGCAGGGCGCCGGCAGCGGGCCGGGGCCGCCCAGACAAAGCGCGCACGGAGAGCACCAGGGGCCAAGGGCCCGGGCGGGGGGGGCAGCCCCACACGCCCAGAGGCGGACGCCGGGGGGCCGAGAAA
>NW_017193456.1:0-9806 GCF_001704415.2 Capra hircus
GGAAGGGAAGGGCAACTGCAGGGCTCCTCAGCGGTTTTTAGGCCGCCTAGAATCAGCGCCGCACCGAGAGCACCAGGCTCCCAGGGCCCCTGGCTGGGTTTTCAGCCCCGCACACCGGAGGCTGATTCCTTGGGTGCCCAGAAAGTGTATGACAGACGTAGTTCCCTAGCACTCTCCTCCCCAGCAGAGACATGTGGTGGTTGGGGCCTGATCCTGCGTGTCTGGTTCCTGCCCACAGCCCCAACTCAGGGGAAGCAGCCCCTGAGGCAAGACCTGCTGGAGCCCTGCGCCCCGCCTGATAGGCGAGTGCACAGCCAGCAGGTAGCGAGCCTCCTCGGGGAAGAGGAGGCAGCCCAGCCCCGTCAAGTTGAAAGCCCTGCTTGCACGGAGCTAAGTGCGCCTCCAGTACGGCAGAGCTCTAGCTCTGCTCAGAGCCCCGATCTGGCAGAGTTCCTGGCGCGAGGCTGCTCTGCCGGGGCTAGCCTTGCCCAGACTTGCCTTGCTTTTAGGCTGCCTCTCCAGGAAGGAGCAGGCAGCAGGAGCCTGGGAGTCGCCACTGGCGCCTTTCTTGCCTCAGCTCCAATCCTGCCTTGCCTTTGCACTTAGGTCCCAGTCCTCCTTAAGGAGAGCTTAGGGCTGGTGGCACACTGCCAAGGGCTCCAGCAGTGAGAATTCTGTCAGAGGGAAGGAAGGGCAACTGCAGGGCTCCTCCAGCGGTTGCTTGGCCGCCCAGATTCAGCGCCACACGGAGAGCACCAGGCTCCCAGGTCCCCTGGCTGGGGTTTTCAGCCCCGCACACACGGAGGCTGATTCCTTGGGTGCCCAGAAAGTGTATGACAGACGTAGGTTCCCTAGCACTCTCCTCCCCAGCAGAGACATGTGCAGGTGTTTGGGGCCTGATCCTGCGTGTCTGGGTTCCTGCCCACAGCCCCAACTCAGGGGAAGCAGCCCCTGAGGCAAGACCTGCTGGAGGAGCCCTGCGCCCCCGCCTGATAGGCGAGTGCACAGCCAGCAGGGAAGCGAGCCTCCTCGGGGGAAGAGGAGGCAGCAAGTCCCCGTCAAGCTGAAATCCCTGCTTACACGAAGCTAAGTGCGACTCCAGTACGGCAGATCTCTAGCTCTGTTCAGAGGCCCGATCTGGCAGAGTTCCTGGCACCAGATGCTCTGCCATAGGCGAGCCTTGCGCAGACTTGCCTTGCTTTAAGGCTCCCTCCCCAGGAAGGAGCAGGCTGTGTGAGGCTCGGAAACGCCACTGGCGCCTTCCTGGCTTCAGCTCTACCCCTGCCTTGCCTTTGCACTTAGGTCCCAAGCGTCCTTGAGGAGGCTTAGGGCTGGTGGGTTGCACACTGCCAAGGGCTCCAGCAGTGAAAGCTCTGTCAGAGGGAAGCGAAGGGCAACAGCAGGGCTCCTTCAGCGGTTCCTTGGCCGCCCAGACAAAGCTCCGCACGGAGAGCACCAGGTTCCAAGGGCCCCTGGCTGGGTTTTGCATCCCCACACTCCCAGAGGCTGACTCCGTGGGTGCCTAGAAAGTGTGTGAGAGACGTAGGTTCCCTAGCACTCTCCTCCCCAGCAGAGACATGTGCAGGTGGTTGGGGCCTTATCCTGCGTGTCTGGGTTCCCGCCCACAGCCTCAACTCAGGGGAAGCAGCCCCTGAGGCAAGACCTGCTGGAGGAGCCCTGCGCGCCGCCTGATAGGCGAGAGCACAGCCAGCAGTGTAGCGAGCCTCCTCGGGAGAAGAGGAGGCAGCCGAGCCCAGTCAAGAGGAAAGCCCTGCTTGCACGGAGCTAAGTGGGCCTCCAGTACGGCAGAGCTCTAGCTCTGCTCAGAGCCCCGATCTGGCAGAGTTTCTGGCGCGAGGCTGCTCGGCCGGGGGCTCGCCTTGCCCAGACTTGCCTTGCTTTTAGGCTCCCTCCCAGGAAGGAGCTGTCTGAGCGAGCCTGGGAGACGCCACTGGTGCCTTCCTTGCCTCAGCTCCAATCCTGCCTTGCCTTTGCACATAGGTGCCAGGCCGTTGGGAGGGCTTAGGGGTGGTGGGTTGCACACTGCCAAGGGCTTCAGCAGTGAGAGCTCTGTCAGAGGGAAGGGAAGGGCAACTGCAGGGCTCCTCCAGCGGTTTCTAGGCCGCCTAGAATCAGCGCCGCACCGAGAGCACCAGGCTCCCAGGGCCCCTGGCTGGGTTTTCAGCCCCGCACACACGGAGGCTGATTCCTTGGGTGCCCAGAAAGTGTATGACAGACGTAGGTTCCCTAGCACTCTCCCCAGCAGAGACATGTGCAGGTGGTTGGGGCCTGATCCTGCGTGTCTGGGTTCCTGCCCACAGCCCCAACTCAGGGGAAGCAGCCCCTGAGGCAAGACCTGCTGGAGGAGCCCTGCGCCCCCCTGATAGGCGAGTGCACAGCCAGCAGGGAAGCGAGCCTCCTCGGGGAAGAGGAGGCAGCCCAGCCCCGTCAAGTTGAAAGCCCTGCTTGCACGGAGCTAAGTGCGCCTCCAGTACGGCAGAGCTCTAGCTCTGCTCAGAGCCCCGATCTGGCAGAGTTCCTGGCGCGAGGCTGCTCTGCCGGGGCTAGCCTTGCCCAGACTTGCCTTGCTTTTAGGCTGCCTCTCCAGGAAGGAGCAGGCAGCAGGAGCCTGGGAGTCGCCACTGGCGCCTTTCTTGCCTCAGCTCCAATCCTGCCTTGCCTTTGCACTTAGGTCCCAGTCCTCCTTAAGGAGAGCTTAGGGGCTGGTGGTTGCACACTGCCAAGGGCTCCAGCAGTGAGAATTCTGTCAGAGGGAAGGGAAGGGCAACTGCAGGGCTCCTCCAGCGGTTGCTTGGCCGCCCAGATTCAGCGCCACACGGAGAGCACCAGGCTCCCAGGTCCCCTGGCTGGGGTTTTCAGCCCCGCACACACGGAGGCTGATTCCTTGGGTGCCCAGAAAGTGTATGACAGACGTAGGTTCCCTAGCACTCTCCTCCCCAGCAGAGACATGTGCAGGTGTTTGGGGCCTGATCCTGCGTGTCTGGGTTCCTGCCCACAGCCCCAACTCAGGGGAAGCAGCCCTGAGGCAAGACCTGCTGGAGGAGCCCTGCGCCCCGCCTGATAGGCGAGTGCACAGCCAGCAGGGAAGCGAGCCTCCTCGGGGGAAGAGGAGGCAGCAAGTCCCGTCAAGCTGAAATCCCTGCTTACACGAAGCTAAGTGCGACTCCAGTACGGCAGATCTCTAGCTCTGTTCAGAGGCCCGATCTGGCAGAGTTCCTGGCACCAAGATGCTCTGCCATAGGCGAGCCTTGCGCAGACTTGCCTTGCTTTAAGGCTCCCTCCCCAGGAAGGAGCAGGCTGTGTGAGGCTCGGAAACGCCACTGGCGCCTTCCTGGCTTCAGCTCTACCCCTGCCTTGCCTTTGCACTTAGGTCCCAAGCGTCCTTGAGGAGGGCTTAGGGGCTGGTGGGTTGCACACTGCCAAGGGCTCCAGCAGTGAAAGCTCTGTCAGAGGGAAGCGAAGGGCAACAGCAGGGCTCCTTCAGCGGTTCCTTGGCCGCCCAGACAAAGCTCCGCACGGAGAGCACCAGGTTCCAAGGGCCCCTGGCTGGGTTTTGCATCCCCACACTCCCAGAGGCTGACTCCGTGGGTGCCTAGAAAGTGTGTGAGAGACGTAGGTTCCCTAGCACTCTCCTCCCCAGCAGAGACATGTGCAGGTGGTTGGGGCCTTATCCTGCGTGTCTGGGTTCCCGCCCACAGCCTCAACTCAGGGGAAGCAGCCCCTGAGGCAAGACCTGCTGGAGGAGCCCTGCGCGCCCGCCTGATAGGCGAGAGCACAGCCAGCAGTGTAGCGAGCCTCCTCGGGAGAAGAGGAGGCAGCCGAGCCCAGTCAAGAGGAAAGCCCTGCTTGCACGGAGCTAAGTGGCCTCCAGTACGGCAGAGCTCTAGCTCTGCTCAGAGCCCCGATCTGGCAGAGTTTCTGGCGCGAGGCTGCTCGGCCGGGGCTCGCCTTGCCCAGACTTGCCTTGCTTTTAGGCTCCCTCCCCAGGAAGGAGCTGTCTGAGCGAGCCTGGGAGACGCCACTGGTGCCTTCCTTGCCTCAGCTCCAATCCTGCCTTGCCTTTGCACATAGGTGCCAGGCGTGTTGGGGAGGGCTTAGGGGTGGTGGGTTGCACACTGCCAAGGGCTTCAGCAGTGAGAGCTCTGTCAGAGGGAAGGGAAGGGCAACTGCAGGGCTCCTCCAGCGGTTTCTAGGCCGCCTAGAATCAGCGCCGCACCGAGAGCACCAGGCTCCCAGGGCCCCTGGCTGGGGTTTTCAGCCCCGCACACACGGAGGCTGATTCCTTGGGTGCCCAGAAAGTGTATGACAGACGTAGGTTCCCTAGCACTCTCCTCCCCAGCAGAGACATGTGCAGGTGGTTGGGGCCTGATCCTGCGTGTCTGGGTTCCTGCCCACAGCCCCAACTCAGGGGAAGCAGCCCCTGAGGCAAGACCTGCTGGAGGAGCCCTGCGCCCCCGCCTGATAGGCGAGTGCACAGCCAGCAGGGAAGCGAGCCTCCTCGGGGAAGAGGAGGCAGCCCAGCCCCGTCAAGTTGAAAGCCCTGCTTGCACGGAGCTAAGTGCGCCTCCAGTACGGCAGAGCTCTAGCTCTGCTCAGAGCCCCGATCTGGCAGAGTTCCTGGCGCGAGGCTGCTCTGCCGGGGGCTAGCCTTGCCCAGACTTGCCTTGCTTTTAGGCTGCCTCTCCAGGAAGGAGGGCAGCAGGAGCCTGGGAGTCGCCACTGGCGCCTTTCTTGCCTCAGCTCCAATCCTGCCTTGCCTTTGCACTTAGGTCCCAGTCCTCCTCCTTAAGGAGAGCTTAGGGGCTGGTGGGTTGCACACTGCCAAGGGCTCCAGCAGTGAGAATTCTGTCAGAGGGAAGGGAAGGGCAACTGCAGGGCTCCTCCAGCGGTTGCTTGGCCGCCCAGATTCAGCGCCACACGGAGAGCACCAGGCTCCCAGGGCCCCTGGCTGGGGTTTTCAGCCCCGCACACACGGAGGCTGATTCCTTGGGTGCCCAGAAAGTGTATGACAGACGTAGGTTCCCTAGCACTCTCCTCCCCAGCAGAGACATGTGCAGGTGTTTGGGGCCTGATCCTGCGTGTCTGGGTTCCTGCCCACAGCCCCAACTCAGGGGAAGCAGCCCCTGAGGCAAGACCTGCTGGAGGAGCCCTGCGCCCCCGCCTGATAGGCGAGTGCACAGCCAGCAGGGAAGCGAGCCTCCTCGGGGAAGAGGAGGCAGCAAGTCCCCGTCAAGCTGAAATCCCTGCTTACACGAAGCTAAGTGCGACTCCAGTACGGCAGATCTCTAGCTCTGTTCAGAGGCCCGATCTGGCAGAGTTCCTGGCACCAAGATGCTCTGCCATAGGCGAGCCTTGCGCAGACTTGCCTTGCTTTAAGGCTCCCTCCCCAGGAAGGAGCAGGCTGTGTGAGGCTCGGAAACGCCACTGGCGCCTTCCTGGCTTCAGCTCTACCCCTGCCTTGCCTTTGCACTTAGGTCCCAAGCGTCCTTGAGGAGGGCTTAGGGGCTGGTGGGTTGCACACTGCCAAGGGCTCCAGCAGTGAAAGCTCTGTCAGAGGGAAGCGAAGGGCAACAGCAGGGCTCCTTCAGCGGTTCCTTGGCCGCCCAGACAAAGCTCCGCACGGAGAGCACCAGGTTCCAAGGGCCCCTGGCTGGGTTTTGCATCCCCACACTCCCAGAGGCTGACTCCGTGGGTGCCTAGAAAGTGTGTGAGAGACGTAGGTTCCCTAGCACTCTCCTCCCCAGCAGAGACATGTGCAGGTGGTTGGGGCCTTATCCTGCGTGTCTGGGTTCCCGCCCACAGCCTCAACTCAGGGGAAGCAGCCCCTGAGGCAAGACCTGCTGGAGGAGCCCTGCGCGCCCGCCTGATAGGCGAGAGCACAGCCAGCAGTGTAGCGAGCCTCCTCGGAGAAGAGGAGGCAGCCGAGCCCAGTCAAGAGGAAAGCCCTGCTTGCACGGAGCTAAGTGGCCTCCAGTACGGCAGAGCTCTAGCTCTGCTCAGAGCCCCGATCTGGCAGAGTTTCTGGCGCGAGGCTGCTCGGCCGGGGGCTCGCCTTGCCCAGACTTGCCTTGCTTTTAGGCTCCCTCCCCAGGAAGGAGCTGTCTGAGCGAGCCTGGGAGACGCCACTGGTGCCTTCCTTGCCTCAGCTCCAATCCTGCCTTGCCTTTGCACATAGGTGCCAGGCGTGTTGGGAGGGCTTAGGGGGTGGTGGGTTGCACACTGCCAAGGGCTTCAGCAGTGAGAGCTCTGTCAGAGGGAAGGGAAGGGCAACTGCAGGGCTCCTCCAGCGGTTTCTAGGCCGCCTAGAATCAGCGCCGCACCGAGAGCACCAGGCTCCCAGGGCCCCTGGCTGGGTTTTCAGCCCCGCACACACGGAGGCTGATTCCTTGGGTGCCCAGAAAGTGTATGACAGACGTAGGTTCCCTAGCACTCTCCTCCCCAGCAGAGACATGTGCAGGTGTTTGGGGCCTGATCCTGCGTGTCTGGGTTCCTGCCCACAGCCCCAACTCAGGGGAAGCAGCCCCTGAGGCAAGACCTGCTGGAGGAGCCCTGCGCCCCCGCCTGATAGGCGAGTGCACAGCCAGCAGGGAAGCGAGCCTCCTCGGGGGAAGAGGAGGCAGCCCAGCCCCGTCAAGTTGAAAGCCCTGCTTGCACGGAGCTAAGTGCGCCTCCAGTACGGCAGAGCTCTAGCTCTGCTCAGAGCCCCGATCTGGCAGAGTTCCTGGCGCGAGGCTGCTCTGCCGGGGGCTAGCCTTGCCCAGACTTGCCTTGCTTTTAGGCTGCCTCTCCAGGAAGGAGCAGGCAGCAGGAGCCTGGGAGTCGCCACTGGCGCCTTTCTTGCCTCAGCTCCAATCCTGCCTTGCCTTTGCACTTAGGTCCCAGTCCTCCTTAAGGAGAGCTTAGGGCTGGTGGTTGCACACTGCCAAGGGCTCCAGCAGTGAGAATTCTGTCAGAGGGAAGGGAAGGGCAACTGCAGGGCTCCTCCAGCGGTTGCTTGGCCGCCCAGATTCAGCGCCACACGGAGAGCACCAGGCTCCCAGGGCCCCTGGCTGGGGTTTTCAGCCCCGCACACACGGAGGCTGATTCCTTGGGTGCCCAGAAAGTGTATGACAGACGTAGGTTCCCTAGCACTCTCCTCCCCAGCAGAGACATGTGCAGGTGTTTGGGGCCTGATCCTGCGTGTCTGGGTTCCTGCCCACAGCCCCAACTCAGGGGAAGCAGCCCCTGAGGCAAGACCTGCTGGAGGAGCCCTGCGCCCCCGCCTGATAGGCGAGTGCACAGCCAGCAGGGAAAGCGAGCCTCCTCGGGGGAAGAGGAGGCAGCAAGTCCCCGTCAAGCTGAAATCCCTGCTTACACGAAGCTAAGTGCGACTCCAGTACGGCAGATCTCTAGCTCTGTTCAGGCCCGATCTGGCAGAGTTCCTGGCACCAAGATGCTCTGCCATAGGCGAGCCTTGCGCAGACTTGCCTTGCTTTAAGGCTCCCTCCCCAGGAAGGAGCAGGCTGTGTGAGGCTCGGAAACGCCACTGGCGCCTTCCTGGCTTCAGCTCTACCCTGCCTTGCCTTTTGCACTTAGGTCCCAAGCGTCCTTGAGGAGGGCTTAGGGGCTGGTGGGTTGCACACTGCCAAGGGCTCCAGCAGTGAAAGCTCTGTCAGAGGGAAGCGAAGGGCAACAGCAGGGCTCCTTCAGCGGTTCCTTGGCCGCCCAGACAAAGCTCCGCACGGAGAGCACCAGGTTCCAAGGGCCCCTGGCTGGGTTTTGCATCCCCACACTCCCAGAGGCTGACTCCGTGGGTGCCTAGAAAGTGTGTGAGAGACGTAGGTTCCCTAGCACTCTCCTCCCCAGCAGAGACATGTGCAGGTGGTTGGGGCCTTATCCTGCGTGTCTGGGTTCCCGCCCACAGCCTCAACTCAGGGGAAGCAGCCCCTGAGGCAAGACCTGCTGGAGGAGCCCTGCGCGCCCGCCTGATAGGCGAGAGCACAGCCAGCAGTGTAGCGAGCCTCCTCGGGAGAAGAGGAGGCAGCCGAGCCCAGTCAAGAGGAAAGCCCTGCTTGCACGGAGCTAAGTGCGCCTCCAGTACGGCAGAGCTCTAGCTCTGCTCAGAGCCCCGATCTGGCAGAGTTTCTGGCGCGGCTGCTCGGCCGGGGGCTCGCCTTGCCCAGACTTGCCTTGCTTTTAGGCTCCCTCCCAGGAAGGAGCTGTCTGAGCGAGCCTGGAGACGCCACTGGTGCCTTCCTTGCCTCAGCTCCAATCCTGCCTTGCCTTTGCACATAGGTGCCAGGCGTCGTTGGGAGGGCTTAGGGGTGGTGGGTTGCACACTGCCAAGGGCTTCAGCAGTGAGAGCTCTGTCAGAGGGAAGGGAAGGGCAACTGCAGGGCTCCTCCAGCGGTTTCTAGGCCGCCTAGAATCAGCGCGCGCACCGAGAGCACCAGGCTCCCAGGGCCCCTGGCTGGGTTTTCAGCCCCGCACACACGGAGGCTGATTCCTTGGGTGCCCAGAAAGTGTATGACAGACGTAGGTTCCCTAGCACTCTCCTCCCCAGCAGAGACATGTGCAGGTGGTTGGGGCCTGATCCTGCGTGTCTGGGTTCCTGCCCACAGCCCCAACTCAGGGGAAGCAGCCCCTGAGGCAAGACCTGCTGGAGGAGCCCTGCGCCCCGCCTGATAGGCGAGTGCACAGCCAGCAGGGAAGCGAGCCTCCTCGGGGGAAGAGGAGGCAGCCCAGCCCCGTCAAGTTGAAAGCCCTGCTTGCACGGAGCTAAGTGCGCTCCAGTACGGCAGAGCTCTAGCTCTGCTCAGAGCCCGATCTGGCAGAGTTCCTGGCGCGAGGCTGCTCTGCCGGGGCTAGCCTTGCCCAGACTTGCCTTGCTTTTAGGCTGCCTCTCCAGGAAGGAGCAGGCAGCAGGAGCCTGGGAGTCGCCACTGGCGCCTTTCTTGCCTCAGCTCCAATCCTGCCTTGCCTTTGCACTTAGGTCCCAGTCCTCCTTAAGGAGAGCTTAGGGGCTGGTGGGTTGCACACTGCCAAGGGCTCCAGCAGTGAGAATCTGTCAGAGGGAAGGAAGGGCAACTGCAGGGCTCCTCCAGCGGTTGCTTGGCCGCCCAGATTCAGCGCCACACGGAGAGCACCAGGCTCCCAGGGCCCCTGGCTGGGGTTTTCAGCCCGCACACACGGAGGCTGATTCCTTGGGTGCCCAGAAAGTGTATGACAGACGTAGGTTCCCTAGCACTCTCCTCCCCAGCAGAGACATGTGCAGGTGTTTGGGGCCTGATCCTGCGTGTCTGGGTTCCTGCCCACAGCCCCAACTCAGGGGAAGCAGCCCCTGAGGCAAGACCTGCTGGAGAGCCCTGCGCCCCCCGCCTGATAGGCGAGTGCACAGCCAGCAGGGAAGCGAGCCTCCTCGGGAAGAGGAGGCAGCAAGTCCCGTCAAGCTGAAATCCCTGCTTACACGAAGCTAAGTGCGACTCCAGTACGGCAGATCTCTAGCTCTGTTCAGAGGCCCGATCTGGCAGAGTTCCTGGCACCAAATGCTCTGCCATAGGCGAGCCTTGCGCAGACTTGCCTTGCTTTAAGGCTCCCTCCCAGGAAGGAGCAGCTGTGTGAGGCTCGAAACGCACTGGCGCTTTCCTGGCTTCAGCTCTACCCTGCCTTGCCTTTGCACTTAGGTCCCAGCGTCTTGAGGAGGCTTAGGGCTGGTGGTTGCACACTGCAAGGCTTCAGCAGTGAGCTCTGTCAGAGGGAAGGGGGCAACTGCAGGCTCCTCCAGCGGTTTCTAGGGCGCCTAGAAT
>NW_017193457.1:0-9805 GCF_001704415.2 Capra hircus
TCAGAGGCCCGATCTGGCAGAGTTCCTGGCACCAAGATGCTCTGCCATGCCTTGCGCAGACTTGCTTGCTTGCTTTAAGGCTCCCTCCCAGGAAGGAGCAGGCTGTGTGAGGCTCGGAAACGCCACTGGCCCTTCCTGGCTTCAGCTCTACCCCTGCCTTGCCTTTGCACTTAGGTCCCAAGCGTCCTTGAGGAGGGCTTAGGGGCTGGTGGGTTGCACACTGCCAAGGGCTCCAGCAGTGAAAGCTCTGTCAGAGGGAAGCGAAGGGCAACAGCAGGGCTCCTTCAGCGGTTCCTTGGCCGCCCAGACAAAGCTCCGCACGGAGAGCACCAGGTTCCAAGGGCCCCTGGCTGGGTTTTGCATCCCCACACTCCCAGAGGCTGACTCCGTGGGTGCCTAGAAAGTGTGTGAGAGACGTAGGTTCCCTAGCACTCTCCTCCCCAGCAGAGACATGTGCAGGTGGTTGGGGCCTGATCCTGCGTGTCTGGGTTCCCGCCACAGCCCAACTCAGGGGAAGCAGCCCCTGAGGCAAGACCTGCTGGAGGAGCCCTGCGCCCCCGCCTGATAGGCGAGAGCACAGCCAGCAGGGAAGCGAGCCTCCTCGGGGGAAGAGGAGGCAGCCGAGCCCCGTCAAGAGGAAAGCCCTGCTTGCACGGAGCTAAGTGCGCCTCCAGTACGGCAGAGCTCTAGCTCTGCTCAGAGCCCCGATCTGGCAGAGTTCCTGGCGCGAGGCTGCTCGGCCGGGGGCTAGCCTTGCCCAGACTTGCCTTGCTTTTAGGCTGCCTCTCCAGGAAGGAGCAGGCAGCAGAGCCTGGGAGTCGCCACTGGCGCCTTTCTTGCCTCAGCTCCAATCCTGCCTTGCCTTTGCACTTAGGTCCCAGTCCTCCTTAAGGAGAGCTTAGGGGCTGGTGGTTGCACACTGCCAAGGGCTCCAGCAGTGAGAATTCTGTCAGAGGGAAGGGAAGGGCAACTGCAGGGCTCCTCCAGCGGTTGCTTGGCCGCCAGATTCAGCGCCACACGGAGAGCACCAGGCTCCCAGGTCCCCTGGCTGGGGTTTTCAGCCCCGCACACACGGAGGCTGATTCCTTGGGTGCCCAGAAAGTGTATGACAGACGTAGGTTCCCTAGCACTCTCCTCCCAGCAGAGACATGTGCAGGTGTTTGGGGCCTGATCCTGCGTGTCTGGGTTCCTGCCCACAGCCCCAACTCAGGGGAAGCAGCCCCTGAGGCAAGACCTGCTGGAGGAGCCCTGCGCCCCGCCTGATAGGCGAGTGCACAGCCAGCAGGGAAGCGAGCCTCCTCGGGGGAAGAGGAGGCAGCAAGTCCCCGTCAAGCTGAAATCCCTGCTTACACGAAGCTAAGTGCGACTCCAGTACGGCAGATCTCTAGCTCTGTTCAGAGGCCCGATCTGGCAGAGTTCCTGGCACCAAGATGCTCTGCCATAGGCGAGCCTTGCGCAGACTTGCCTTGCTTTAAGGCTCCTCCCAGGAAGGAGCAGGCTGTGTGAGGCTCGGAAACGCCACTGGCGCCTTCCTGGCTTCAGCTCTACCCGCCTTGCCTTTGCACTTAGGTCCCAAGCGTCCTTGAGGAGGGCTTAGGGGCTGGTGGGTTGCACACTGCCAAGGGCTCCAGCAGTGAAAGCTCTGTCAGAGGGAAGAAGGGCAACAGCAGGGCTCCTTCAGCGGTTCCTTGGCCGCCCAGACAAAGCTCCGCACGGAGAGCACCAGGTTCCAAGGGCCCTGGCTGGGTTTTGCATCCCCACACTCCCAGAGGCTGACTCCGTGGGTGCCTAGAAAGTGTGTGAGAGACGTAGGTTCCCTAGCACTCTCCTCCCAGCAGAGACATGTGCAGGTGTTGGGGCCTGATCCTGCGTGTCTGGGTTCCCGCCCACAGCCCAACTCAGGGGAAGCAGCCCCTGAGGCAAGACCTGCTGGAGGAGCCCTGCGCCCCGCCTGATAGGCGAGTGCACAGCCAGCAGGGAAGCGAGCCTCCTCGGGGGAAGAGGAGGCAGCAAGTCCCGTCAAGCTGAAATCCCTGCTTACACGAAGCTAAGTGCGACTCCAGTACGGCAGATCTCTAGCTCTGTTCAGAGGCCCGATCTGGCAGAGTTCCTGGCACCAAGATGCTCTGCCATAGGCGAGCCCTTGCGCAGACTTGCCTTGCTTTAAGGCTCCCTCCCAGGAAGGAGCAGGCTGTGTGAGGCTCGGAAACGCCACTGGCGCCTTCCTGGCTTCAGCTCTACCCCTGCCTTGCCTTTGCACTTAGGTCCCAAGCGTCCTTGAGGAGGGCTTAGGGGCTGGTGGGTTGCACACTGCCAAGGGCTCCAGCAGTGAAAGCTCTGTCAGAGGGAAGCGAAGGGCAACAGCAGGGCTCCTTCAGCGGTTCCTTGGCCGCCCAGACAAAGCTCCGCACGGAGAGCACCAGGTTCCAAGGGCCCCTGGCTGGGTTTTGCATCCCCACACTCCCAGAGGCTGACTCCGTGGGTGCCTAGAAAGTGTGTGAGAGACGTAGGTTCCCTAGCACTCTCCTCCCCAGCAGAGACATGTGCAGGTGGTTGGGGCCATCCTGCGTGTCTGGGTTCCCGCCCACAGCCCAACTCAGGGGAAGCAGCCCCTGAGGCAAGACCTGCTGGAGGAGCCCTGCGCCCCGCCTGATAGGCGAGAGCACAGCCAGCAGTGAAGCGAGCCTCCTCGGGGAAGAGGAGGCAGCCGAGCCCAGTCAAGAAAGCCCTGCTTGCACGGAGCTAAGTGGGCCTCCAGTACGGCAGAGCTCTAGCTCTGCTCAGAGCCCCGATCTGGCAGAGTTTGGCGCGAGGCTGCTCGGCCGGGGCTCGCCTTGCCCAGACTTGCCTTGCTTTTAGGCTCCCTCCCAGGAAGGAGCTGTCTGAGCGAGCCTGGGAGACGCCACTGGTGCCTTCCTTGCCTCAGCTCCAATCCTGCCTTGCCTTTGCACATAGGTGCCAGGCGTCGTTGGGAGGGCTTAGGGGTGGTGGGTTGCACACTGCCAAGGGCTTCAGCAGTGAGAGCTCTGTCAGAGGGAAGGGAAGGGCAACTGCAGGGCTCCTCCAGCGGGTGTTTCTAGGCCGCCTAGAATCAGCGCCGCACCGGAGAAGCACCCAGGCTCCCAGGTGCCCCTGGCTGGGGTTTTCAGCCCCGCACACACGGAGGCTGATTCCTTGGGTGCCCAGAAAGTGTATGACAGACCGTAGGTTCCCTAGCACTCTCCTCCCCAGCAGAGACATGTGCAGGTGTTGGGGCCTGATCCTGCGTGTCTGGGTTCCTGCCCACAGCCCCAACTCAGGGGAAGCAGCCCCTGAGGCAAGACCTGCTGGAGGAGCCCTGCGCCCCCCGCCTGATAGGCGAGTGCACAGCCAGGCAGGGAAGCGAGCCTCCTCGGGTGGAAAGAGGAGGCAGCCCAGCCCCGTCAAGTTGAAAGCCCCTGCTTTGCACGGAGCTAAGTGCGGCCTCCAGTACGGCAGAGCTCTAGCTCTGGCTCAGAGGCCCCGATCTGGCAGAGTTCCTGGCGCGAGGCTGCTCTGCGGCGGGCTAGCCTTGCCCAGACTTGCCTTGCTTTTTAGGCTGCCTCTCCAGGAAGGAGCAGGCAGCAGGAGCCTGGGAGTCGCCACTGGCGCCTTTCTTGGCCTCAGCTCCAATCCTGCCTTGCCTTTGCACTTAGGTCCCAGTCCTCCTTAAGGAGAGCTTAGGGGCTTGGTGGGTTGCACACTGCCAAGGGCTCCAGCAGTGAGAATTCTGTCAGAGGGAAGGGAAGGGCAACTGCAGGGCTCCTCCAGCGGTTGCTTGGCCGCCCAGATTCAGCGCCACACGGAGAGCACCAGGCTCCCAGGGCCCCTGGCTGGGGTTTTCAGCCCCGCACACACGGAGGCTGATTCCTTGGGTGCCCAGAAAGTGTATGACAGACGTAGGTTCCCTAGCACTCTCCTCCCCAGCAGAGACATGTGCAGGTGTTTGGGGCCTGATCCTGCGTGTCTGGGTTCCTGCCCACAGCCCCAACTCAGGGGAAGCAGCCCCTGAGGCAAGACCTGCTGGAGGAGCCCTGCGCCCCCGCCTGATAGGCGAGTGCACAGCCAGCAGGGAAGCGAGCCTCCTCGGGGGAAGAGGAGGCAGCAAGTCCCCGTCAAGCTGAAATCCCTGCTTACACGAAGCTAAGTGCGACTCCAGTACGGCAGATCTCTAGCTCTGTTCAGAGGCCCGATCTGGCAGAGTTCCTGGCACCAAGATGCTCTGCCATAGGCGAGCCTTGCGCAGACTTGCCTTGCTTTAAGGCTCCCTCCCCAGGAAGGAGCAGGCTGTGTGAGGCTCGGAAACGCCACTGGCGCCTTCCTGGCTTCAGCTCTACCCCTGCCTTGCCTTTGCACTTAGGTCCCAAGCGTCCTTGAGGAGGGCTTAGGGGCTGGTGGGTTGCACACTGCCAAGGGCTCCAGCAGTGAAAGCTCTGTCAGAGGGAAGCGAAGGGCAACAGCAGGGCTCCTTCAGCGGTTCCCTTGGCCGCCCAGACAAAGCTCCGCACGGAGAGCACCAGGTTCCAAGGGCCCTGGCTGGGTTTTGCATCCCCACACTCCCAGAGGCTGACTCCGTGGGTGCCTAGAAAGTGTGTGAGAGACGTAGGTTCCCTAGCACTCTCCTCCCCAGCAGAGACATGTGCAGGTGGTTGGGGCCTTATCCTGCGTGTCTGGGTTCCCGCCCACAGCCTCAACTCAGGGGAAGCAGCCCCTGAGGCAAGACCTGCTGGAGGAGCCCTGCGCGCCCGCCTGATAGGCGAGAGCACAGCCAGCAGGTGTAGCGAGCCTCCTCGGGGAGAAGAGGAGGCAGCCGAGCCCAGTCAAGAGGAAAGCCCTGCTTGCACGGAGCTAAGTGCGGCCTCCAGTACGGCAGAGCTCTAGCTCTGCTCAGAGCCCCGATCTGGCAGAGTTTCTGGCGCGAGGCTGCTCGGCCGGGGGCTCGCCTTGCCCAGACTTGCCTTGCTTTTAGGCTCCCTCCCCAGGAAGGAGCTGTCTGAGCGAGCCTGGGAGACGCCACTGGTGCCTTCCTTGCCTCAGCTCCAATCCTGCCTTGCCTTTGCACTATAGGTCCCAGTCCTCCTTAAGGGAGAGCTTAGGGGCTGGTGGGTTGCACACTGCCAAGGGCTCCAGCAGTGAGAACTCTGTCAGAGGGAAGGGAAGGGCAACTGCAGGGCTCCTCCAGCGGTTGCTTGGCCGCCCAGATTCAGCGCCGCACACGGAGAGCACCAGGCTCCCAGGTCCCCTGGCTGGGGTTTTCAGCCCCGCACACACGGAGGCTGATTCCTTGGGTGCCCAGAAAGTGTATGACAGACGTAGGTTCCCTAGCACTCTCCTCCCCAGCAGAGACATGTGCAGGTGTTTGGGGCCTGATCCTGCGTGTCTGGGTTCCTGCCCACAGCCCCCAACTCAGGGGAAGCAGCCCCTGAGGCAAGACCTGCTGGAGGAGCCCTGCGCCCTCGCCTGATAGGCGAGTGCACAGCCAGCAGGGAAGCGAGCCTCCTCGGGGGAAGAGGAGGCAGCAAGTCCCCGTCAAGCTGAAATCCCTGCTTCCACGAAGCTAAGTGCGACTCCAGTACGGCAGATCTCTAGCTCTGTTCAGAGGCCCGATCTGGCAGAGTTCCTGGCACCAAGATGCTCTGCCATAGGCGAGCCTTGCGCAGACTTGCCTTGCTTTAAGGCTCCCTCCCCAGGAAGGAGCAGGCTGTGTGAGGCTCGGAAACGCCACTGGCGCCTTTCCTGGCTTCAGCTCTACCCCTGCCTTGCCTTTGCACTTAGGTCCCAAGCGTCCTTGAGGAGGGCTTAGGGGCTGGTGGGTTGCACACTGCCAAGGGCTCCAGCAGTGAAAGCTCTGTCAGAGGGAAGCGAAGGGCAACAGCAGGGCTCCTTCAGCGGTTCCTTGGCCGCCCAGACAAAGCTCCGCACGGAGAGCACCAGGTTCCAAGGGCCCTGGCTGGGTTTTGCATCCCCACACTCCCAGAGGCTGACTCCGTGGGTGCCTAGAAAGTGTGTGAGAGACGTAGGTTCCCTAGCACTCTCCTCCCCAGCAGAGACATGTGCAGGTGGTTGGGGCCTTATCCTGCGTGTCTGGGTTCCCGCCCACAGCCCCAACTCAGGGGAAGCAGCCCCTGAGGCAAGACCTGCTGGAGGAGCCCTGCGCCCCCGCCTGATAGGCGAGTGCACAGCCAGCAGGGAAGCGAGCCTCCTCGGGGGAAGAGGAGGCAGCAAGTCCCCGTCAAGCTGAAATCCCTGCTTACACGAAGCTAAGTGCGACTCCAGTACGGCAGATCTCTAGCTCTGTTCAGAGGCCCGATCTGGCAGAGTTCCTGGCACCAAGATGCTCTGCCATAGGCGAGCCTTGCGCAGACTTGCCTTGCTTTAAGGCTCCCTCCCCAGGAAGGAGCAGGCTGTGTGAGGCTCGGAAACGCCACTGGCGCCTTCCTGGCTTCAGCTCTAACCCCTGCCTTGCCTTTGCACTTAGGTCCCAAGCGTCCTTGAGGAGGGCTTAGGGGCTGGTGGGTTGCACACTGCCAAGGGCTCCAGCAGTGAAAGCTCTGTCAGAGGGAAGCGAAGGGCAACAGCAGGGCTCCTTCAGCGGTTCCTTGGCCGCCCAGACAAAGCTCCGCACGGAGAGCACCAGGTTCCAAGGGCCCCTGGCTGGGTTTTGCATCCCCACACTCCCAGAGGCTGACTCCGTGGGTGCCTAGAAAGTGTGTGAGAGACGTAGGTTCCCTAGCACTCTCCTCCCCAGCAGAGACATGTGCAGGTGGTTGGGGCCTTATCCTGCGTGTCTGGGTTCCCGCCCACAGCCTCAACTCAGGGGAAGCAGCCCCTGAGGCAAGACCTGCTGGAGGAGCCCTGCGCGCCCGCCTGATAGGCGAGGAGCACAGCCAGCAGGTGAAGCGAGCCTCCTCGGGGAGAAGAGGAGGCAGCGAGCCCAGTCAAGAGGAAAGCCCTGCTTGCACGGAGCTAAGTGGCGCCTCCAGTACGGCAGAGCTCTAGCTCTGCTCAGAGGCCCCGATCTGGCAGAGTTTCTGGCGCCGAGGTGCTCGGCCGGTGGGCTCGCCTTGCCCAGACTTGCCTTGCTTTTAGGCTCCCTCCCCAGGAAGGAGCTGTCTGAGCGAGCCTGGGAGACGCCACTGGTGCCTTCCTTGCCTCAGCTCCAATCCTGCCTTGCCTTTGCACATAGGTGCCAGGCGTCCTTGAGGGAGGGCTTAGGGGGTGGTGGGTTGCACACTGCCAAGGGCTTCCAGCAGTGAGAGCTCTGTCAGAGGGAAGGGAAGGGCAACTGCAGGGCTCCTCCAGCGGTTTGCTTGGCCGCCTAGAATCAGCGCCGCACCGGAGAGCACCAGGCTCCCAGGGCCCCTGGCTGGGGTTTTCAGCCCCGCACACACGGAGGCTGATTCCTTGGGTGCCCAGAAAGTGTATGACAGACGTAGGTTCCCTAGCACTCTCCTCCCAGCAGAGACATGTGCAGGTGTTTGGGGCCTGATCCTGCGTGTCTGGGTTCCTGCCCACAGCCCCAACTCAGGGGAAGCAGCCCCTGAGGCAAGACCTGCTGGAGGAGCCCTGCGCCCCCGCCTGATAGGCGAGTGCACAGCCAGCAGGGAAGCGAGCCTCCTCGGGGGAAGAGGAGGCAGCCCAGCCCCGTCAAGTTGAAAGCCCTGCTTGCACGGAGCTAAGTGCGCCTCCAGTACGGCAGAGCTCTAGCTCTGCTCAGAGCCCCGATCTGGCAGAGTTCCTGGCGCGAGGCTGCTCTGCCGGGGGCTAGCCTTGCCCAGACTTGCCTTGCTTTTAGGCTGCCTCTCCAGGAAGGAGCAGGCAGCAGGAGCCTGGGAGTCGCCACTGGCGCCTTTCTTGCCTCAGCTCCAATCCTGCCTTGCTTTGCACTTAGGTCCCAGTCCTCCTTAAGGAGAGCTTAGGGGCTGGTGGGTTGCACACTGCCAAGGGCTCCAGCAGTTGAGAAGCTCTGTCAGAGGGAAGGGAAGGGCAACTGCAGGGCTCCTCCAGCGGTTGCTTAGGCGCCAGAATTCAAGCGCCAGCACCGGAGAGCACCAGGCTCCCAGGGTCCCCTGGCTGGGGGTTTTCAGCCCCGCACACACGGAGGCTGATTCCTTGGGTGCCCAGAAAGTGTATGACAGACGTAGGTTCCCTAGCACTCTCCTCCCCAGCAGAGACATGTGCAGGTGTTTGGGGCCTGATCCTGCCGTGTCTGGGTTCCTGCCCACAGCCCCAACTCAGGGGAAGCAGCCCCTGAGGCAAGACCTGCTGGAGGAGCCCTGCGCCCCCGCCTGATAGGGCGAGTGCACAGCCAGCAGGGAAGCGAGCCTCCTCGGGGGAAGAGGAGGCAGCAAGTCCCCGTCAAGCTGAAATCCCTGCTTACACGAAGCTAAGTGCGACTCCAGTACGGCAGATCTCTAGCTCTGTTCAGAGGCCCGATCTGGCAGAGTTCCTGGCACCAAGATGCTCTGCCATAGGCGAGCCTTGCGCAGGACTTGCCTTGCTTTAAGGCTCCCTCCCCAGGAAGGAGCAGGCTGTGTGAGGCTCGGAAACGCCACTGGCGCCTTCCTGGCTTCAGCTCTTACCCCTGCCTTGCCTTTGCACTTAGGTCCCAAGCGTCCTTGAGGAGGGCTTAGGGGCTGGTGGGTTGCACACTGCCAAGGGCTCCAGCAGTGAAAGCTCTGTCAGAGGGAAGCGAAGGGCAACAGCAGGGCTCCTTCAGCGGTTCCTTGGCCGCCCAGACAAAGCTCCGCACGGAGAGCACCAGGTTCCAAGGGCCCCTGGCTGGGTTTTTGCATCCCCACACTCCCAGAGGCTGACTCCGTGGGTGCCTAGAAAGTGTGTGAGAGACGTAGGTTCCCTAGCACTCTCCTCCCCAGCAGAGACATGTGCAGGTGGTTGGGGCCTTATCCTGCGTGTCTGGGTTCCCGCCACAGCCTCAACTCAGGGGAAGCAGCCCCTGAGGCAAGACCTGCTGGAGGAGCCCTGCGCGCCCGCCTGATAGGCGAGAGCACAGCCAGCAGTGTAGCGAGCCTCCTCGGGAGAAGAGGAGGCAGCCGAGCCCAGTCAAGAGGAAAGCCCTGCTGCACGGAGCTAAGTGGGCCTCCAGTACGGCAGAGCTCTAGCTCTGCTCAGAGCCCCGATCTGGCAGAGTTTCTGGCGCGAGGCTGCTCGGCCGGGGGCTCGCCTTGCCCAGACTTGCCTTGCTTTTAGGCTTCCCTCCCCAGGAAGGAGCTGTCTGAGCGAGCCTGGGAGACGCCACTGGTGCCTTCTGCCTCAGCTCCAATCCTGCCTTGCCTTTGCACATAGGTGCCAGGCGTCGTTGGGGAGGGCTTAGGGGTGGTGGGTTGCACACTGCCAAGGGCTTCAGCAGTGAGAGCTCTGTCAGAGGGAAGGGAAGGGCAACTGCAGGGCTCCTCCAGCGGTTTCTAGGCCGCCTAGAATCAGCGCCGCACCCGGAGAGCACCAGGCTCCCAGGGCCCCTGGCTGGGGTTTTTCAGCCCCGCACACACGGAGGCTGATTCCTTGGGTGCCCAGAAAGTGTATGACAGACGTAGGTTCCCTAGCACTCTCCTCCCAGCAGAGACATGTGCAGGTGTTTGGGGCCTGATCCTGCGTGTCTGGGTTCCTGCCAACAGCCCCAACTCAGGGGAAGCAGCCCCTGAGGCAAGACCTGCTGGAGCCCTGCGCCCCCGCCTGATAGGCGAGTGCACAGCAGCAGGGAAGGCGAGCCTCCTCGGGGGAAGAGGAGGCAGCCCAGCCCCGTCAAGTTGAAAGCCCTGCTTGCACG
>NW_017193458.1:0-9805 GCF_001704415.2 Capra hircus
TCCCTCGAGGCTTTCCACGAGGCTTTGCCAACAGGGCTGTCCCACGTTCCACCGTGTTGTGAGTCGATCCTTGGCTTGAAAGTCGAGGCAGTGCAGGAAAAACAGTTTTCCCTGGAATGGACTGAGACATTTGGGGGACTCTGGAATGGTGGCACGACCCTGGAGTTCCTCTCGCTTTTCCTCTGGAGATCGCCTGCTCTTGAGATGAGAAAGGAACGCCGGGAATTCTTTCCCGACCACGCAGGGAAAGGATCCCTCCTCTCTAGCTAGGAAGCGGAACTGGGGCTCCTCTGGATGTGGGCGGACTCTCGTGCTTCCTCTCGAGTGAGACGGGTAAGTCGGGGAACTTCTTGAGTTGCAGCAAGGGTGTGAAGGACCCTTTGGAAGTTCCAGAGGTTACGTGTGATTAGCCTCTAGACGCTCAGCGGAAATGGGCCTCATCTGGCCTGGAGGGGAGAACCTCCTGGATTTTTTCGAGTTGCGGCAGGTGCTCTCGACTTACGACGGGGACCTCAGGGACCCGCTCTGGTGCTTCAGGAAAGGACAGTCCCATGCGAGTTGCTCGGGGCCTCTCGGGATTCCTCTCCCGTCGATGCCGGTGCTTAAGACCATGCGTGGAGTCGGTGCCGGAACCTGAGGATTCCTCTCCAGTGCTGACATGGATTTTGGGGTACTTCTGGAGTTTTCCGCGGGTAGTCCGTCTCGTCTCGATTGGGGCATGCACGTGCGCTTTCTCTCGAGCCTGTGGAGCAGTGTCACGCTTCCCTTTGCGCGGATCAAGGGATCTGTGGGTTTCCCCTCGAGGCTTTCCCATGAGGCTTTCCCACGAGGCTTTCCCATAGGGCTGTCCCGCGTGCCACCGTGGTGTGTCTCGATCCTCGGTTTGAAAGTCGAGGCAGTGCAGGAAAACAGGATTCCCTGGAATGGACTGAGACTTCTGGGGGGCTCTGGGATGGTGGCATGACCCTGGAGTTCCTCTCGCCTTTCCCCTGGAGAGCGCCTCCTCTTGAGATGCGACGGGAACGCCGGGAATTCTCTCCCAAACACGAAGGTAAAGGATACCTCCTCTCGAGCTAGGAGGCGGAAACGGGGCTCCTCTGGATGTGGGCCGGACTCTCGTGCTTCTCTGGAGTGGAGATGGGCATGTCGGGGAACTTGTTGAGTTGCAGGCAAGGGTGTGAAGGACCCTTTGGAATTTCCAGAGGTTAGGTGTGATTCGCCTCCAGACGCCTCAGCGGAAATGGGCCTCATCTCGCCTGGAGGGGAGAACCTCCTGGATTTTCTCGAGTTGCGGCAGGTGATCTCGACAAACGACGGGGACCACAGGGACCCGCTATGGTGGCCTCAGCAAAGGCCAGTCCGCAGGCGAGTTGTGCGCGGGGCCTCTCGGGATTCCTCTCCGTCGATGCCGGGGCCTAAATCCTTGTGTGTAGTCGGTGCCGGAAGCTGAGGAATCCTCTCCAGTGATGACTTGGATCTAGGGGTTCTTCTGGAGGCTTCCAGGGGAGTCAGTCCTTGTCTCGAGTGGGGGCATGAACGTGCGCTTTCCCGGAGCTGGTAGCAGCAGTGTCACGCTTCCCTTCACGTGGATTAAGGGATCTGTGGCTTTCCCTCGAGGCTTCCCCCACAGGGCTGTCACACGTGGCACCGTAGTGTGAGTCGATCCTCGGCTTGAAAGTCGTGGCAGTGCAGGGAAAAACAGGTTTCCCTGGAATGGACTGAGACATCTGGGGGACAGTGGGAATGGTGGCACGACCCTGGAGTACCTCTCACCTTTCCTGTGGAGAGGCGCCTCCACTTGAGATGTGACCGAAACGGCGGGAATTCATTTCCGACCACGCAGGGAAAGGATCCCTCCTCTCGAGCTAGGATGCGGAAACGGGGCTCCTCTGGATGTGGGCGGGACTCTCGTGCTTCCTCTCGAGTGGAGACGGGGTATGTCGGGGAACTTCTTGAGTTGCAGCAAGGGTGTGAAGGACCCTTTGGAAGTTCCAGAGCTTAGGTGTGATTAGCCTGGTGACGCCTCAGCGGAAACCGCCCTCATCTCGCCTGGAGGGGAGAACCTCCTGGATTTTCTCGAGTTGCGGCAGGTGTTCTTTACTTACGACGGGTACCTTCAGGGACCCGCTCTGGTGGCCTTAGGAAAGGCCAGTCCCCATGCGAGTTGCTCGGGGGCCTCTCGGGATTCCTCTCCCATCGATGCCGGGGCCTAAGACCTTGTGTGGAGTCGGTGCCAGAACCTGAGGATTCCTCTCCAGTGCTGACATGGATCTTGGGGTACTTCTGGTGTCTCCCCAGGGGAGTCAGTCCTCGTCTCGAGTGGGGGCATGCACGTGCACTTTCCTCCCGAACAGTAGCAGCAGTGTCACGCTTCCCTTCGCGTGGATCAAGGGAGCTGTGGCTTTCACTCGAGGCTTTCCCACGAGGCTTTCCCACGTAGACTTTCCCACAGGGCTGTCCCACGTGCCACCATGGTGTGAGTCGATCCTCGGCTTGAAAGTCGAGGCAGTGCAGGGAAAACAGTTTTCCCTGGAATGGACTGAGACATCTGGGGTCTCTGTGAATGTGGCGCGACCCTGGAGTTCCTCTTGCCTTTCCTGTGGAGAGCGCCTCCTCTTGAGATGAGACGGGAACCCAGGGAATTCTTTCCCGACCACGCAGGGAAAGGATCCCTCCTCTCGAGATAGGAGGCGGAAACGGGCCTCCTCTGGATGTGGGCGGGACTCTCGTGCTTCCTCTCGAGTGTAGACGGGTTAGTGGGGGGAATTTCTTGGGTTGCAGCAAGGGTGTGAAGGACCGTTAGGAAGTTCCAGATGTTAGATATGATTAGCCTCGAGACGCCTCAGCGGAAATGGGCCTCATCTCGCCTGGAGGGGAGAACCTCCTGCATTTTTTCGAGTTGCGGCAGGTGCTCTCGATCTACGACGGGGACCTCAGGGACCCGCTCTGGTGGCCTCAGGAAAGGCCAGTCCCCGTGCGAGTTGCTCGGGGGCCTCTCGGGATTCCTCTCCCGTCGATGCCGGGGCCTAAGACCTTGTGTGGAGTCAGTGGGTGAACCTGAGGATTCCTCTCCAGTGCCGACATGGATCTTTTGGTACTTCTGGAGTCTCCCCAGGGGCGTCAGTCCTCGTCTCCATTGGGGGCATGCAGGTAGGATTTCCTCCCGAGCTGTAGCAGGAGTGTCACGCATCCCTTTACGTGGATCAAGGGAACTGTGGCTTTCCCTATAGGCTTTCCCACGAGGCTTTCCCACGAGGCTTTCCCACAGGGCTGTCCCACGTGCCACCGTGGTGTGAGTCGATCCTCGGCTTGAAAGTCGAGGCAGTGCAGGGAAAACATGGACTGAGACATCTGGGGGACTCTGGGAATGGTGGCACGACCCTGGAGTTCCTCTCGCCTTTCCTGTGGAGAGCGCCTCCTCTTGAGGTGCGACGGGAACGCGGGGAATTCTTTCCCCACCACGCAGGGAAAGGATCCCTCCTCTCGAGCTAGGAGGCGCAAACGGGGGCTCCTCTGCATGTGGGCGGGACTCTCGTGCTTCCTCTCGAGTGGAGACGGGTACGTCGGGAACTACTTGAGTTGCAGCAAGGTTGTGAAGGACCCTTAGGAAGTTCAAGAGGTAAGGTGTGATTAGCCTCGAGACCTCTCAGCTGAAATGGGCCTCATCTCGCCTGGAGGGGAGAACCTCCTGGATTTTCTCGAATTGCGGCAGGTGCTCTCGACTTACGACGGGGACCTCAGGGACACGCTCTGGTGGCCTCAGGAAAGGCCAGTCCCCATGCGAGTTGCTCGGGGGCCTCTCGGGATTCCTCTCCCTTCGATGCCGGGGCCTAAGATCTTGTGTGGAGTCGGTGCCGGAACCTGAGGATTCCTCTCCAGTGCTCACATGGATCTTGGGGTACTTCTGGAGTCTCCCCAGGGAAGTTAGTCATCGTCTCCAGTGGGGGGCATGCACCTGCGCTTTCCTCCCTAGCGGTAGCAGCAGTGTCAGGCTCCCGTCGCGTGGATCAAGGGATCGGTGGCTTTCCCTCGAGGCTTTCCCACGAGACTTTCCCACAGGGCTGTCCCACGTGCCACCGTGGTGTGAGTCTATCCTCGGCTTGAAAGTCGAGGCAGTGCAGGGAAAACAGGTTTCCCTGGAATGGACTGAGACATCTGGGGGACTCTGGGAATCGTGGCACCACCCTGGAGTTCCTCTCGCCTTTCCTGTGGAGAGCGCCTCCTCTTGAGATGCGAGGGGAACGCCGGAATTTTTTCCCGAACACGCAGTGAAAGGTTCCCTCCTCAAGAGCTAGGAGGCGGAAACGGGGCTCCTCTGGATGTGATCGGGACTCTCGTGCTTCCTCTCAAGTGGAGACGGGTATGTCGGGGAACTTATTGAGTTGCAGCAAGGGTGTGAATGACCCTTTGGAAGTTCCAGAAGTTAGCTGTGATTAGCCTCGAGACACCTCAGCGGAAATGGGCCTCATCTCGCCTGGAGGGGAAAACCTCCTGGATTTTCTCTCCAGTTGCGGCAGGTGCTCTGGACTTACGAAGGGGACTTTAGGGACCCGATCTGGTTTCCTCAGGAAAGGCCAGTCCCCATGCGAGTTGCTCGGGGGCCTCTCGGGATTCCTCTTCCGTCGATGCTGGGGCCTAAGTCCTTGTGTGGAGTCCGTGCCGGAACCTGAGGATTCCTCTCCAGTGCTGACATGAATCTTGGGGTACTTCTGGAGTCTCCCCAGGGGAGTCAGTCCTTGTCTCGAGTGGGGGCCAGCACATGAGCTTTCCTCCCGAATGTAGCAGCAGTGGTCGAGCTTTCCCTTCGCGTGGATCAAGGGATCTGTGGCTTTCCCTCGAGGCTTTCGCACAGGGCTGTCCCACAGCCACCGTGGCGTGAGTCGATCCTCGACTTGAAAGTAGAGGCAGTGCAGGGAAATCAGTTTTCCCTGGAATGAAATGAGACATCTGGGGGAGTCTGGGAATGGTGGCACGACCCTGGAGTTCATCTCGCCTTTCCTGTGGAGAGCACCTCCTCTTGAGATGCGACAGGAACGCCGGTAATTCTTTCCCATACACCCAGCGATTGGATCCCTCCTCTCGAGCTAGGACACGGAAATGGGGCTTCTCTGGATGTGGGCGGGACTTTCGTGCTTCCTCTCGAGTGGAGACGGGTATGTCGGGGAACTTCTTGAGTTGCAGCAAGGGTGTGAAGGACCCTTTGGAAGTTCCAGAGGCTAGGTGTCATTAGCCTCGAGATGCCTCAGCGGAAATGGGCCTCATCTCGCCTGGAGGGGAGAACCTCCTGGAATTTCTCGAGTTGCGGCAGGTGCTCTCGCCTTACGACGGGGACATCAGGGACCCGCTCTGGTGGCCTCAGGAAAGGCCAGTCCCCATGCGAGTTGCTCGGGGCCCTCTCGGGATTCCTCTCCCGTCGATGCCCGGGCCTAAGACCTTGTGTGGAGTCGGTGCCGGGACCTGAGGCATCCTCTCCAGTGCTGACATGGATCCTGAAATACTCTGGAGTCTCCCCAGGGAAGTCAGTCCTCGTCTCGTTTGGGGGCATTCACGTGAGCTTTTCTCCCGAGCTGTAGCACAGTGTCACCTTTCCCTTCGCGTGGATCAAGGGATCTGTGGCTTTCCCTTGAGGCTTTCCCACGAGGCTTTCCCACGATGCTTTCCCACAGGGCTGTCCCACGTGCCACCGTGGTGTGAGTCTATCCTCGGCTTGAAAGTCGAGGCAGTGCAGGGAAAAGAGATTTCCCTGGAATGGACTGAGACATCTGGGTGTCTCTGGGAATGGTGTCACGACCCTGGAGTTCCTCTCGCCTTTTCTGTGGAGAGCGCCTCCTCTTGAGATGCGACGGAAACGCCGGGAATTCCTTCCCGACCACGCAGGGAAAGGATCCCTCCTCTCGAGCTAGGAGGCGGAAACGGGGCTCCTCTGGATGTGGGCGGAACTCTCGTGCTTGCTCTCGAGTGGAGACGGGTATTTCGGGTAACTTCTTGAGTTGCATCAAGGGTGTGAAGGACCCTTTGGAAGTTCCAGAGGTTAGGTGTGATTAGCCTCGAGAAGCCTCAGCGCAAATGGGCCTCATCTCGCCTGGAGGGGGAGAACCTCCTGGATTTTCTCGAGTTTGGCAGGTGCTCTCGACTTAAGATGGGGACCTCAGGGACCCGCTCTGGTGGCCTCAGGAAAGGCCAGTCCCCATGCGAGTTGCTTGAGGGCCTCTCGGGAATCCTCTCCCTTCGATGCCCGGGCCTAAGACCTTGCGTGGAGTCGGTGCCGGAACCTGAGGATTCCTCTCCAGTGCTGACATGGATCTTGGGGTACTTCCGGAGTCTCCCCAGGGGAGTCAGTCCTCGTCTCGCGTGGGGGCATGCACGTGCGCTTTCCTCGCGAGATGTAGCAGCAGTGTCACGCTTCCCTTCGCGTGGATCAAGGGATCTGTAGCTTTCCCGCGGGGCTTTCCCACAGGGATGTCCCACGTGCCACAGTCGTGTGAGTCGATCCTCGGCCTTGAAAGACGAATCAGTGCAGGGAAAACAGGTTTCCCTGGAATGTACTGAGACCCTGGGGTACTCTGGGAATGGTGGCACGACCCTGGAGTTCCTCTCGCCTTTTCGGTTTAGAGCCCCTCCTCTTGAGATTGACGGAATCGCCGGGAATTCTTCCCGACCACGCAGGAAAGGATCCCTCCTCTCGAGCTAGGAGGCGGAAACGGGGCTCCTCTGATGTGGGCGGGACTCTCGTGCTTCCTCTCGAGTGGAGACGGTATGTCGGTGGAACTTCTTGAGTTGCAGCAAGGGTGTGAAGGACCCTTTCGAAGTTCCAGAGTTTAGGTGTGATTAGCCTCGAGACGCCTCAGCGAAATGGCCTCATCTCGCCTGGACGGAGAACCTCCTGGATTTTCTCGAGTTGCGGCAGGTGCTCTCGACTTACGACGGGACCTCAGGGAACCGACGGTGGCCTCAGTAAAGCCAGTCCCCATGCGAGTTGCTCGGGCCTCTCGGATTCGTCTCCCTGATGTCAGTGCCTCAAACCTTGTGTGGAATCGGTGCCGGTATCTGAGGATCCTCTCCAGTGCTGACATGTATCTTGGGGTAGTTCTGGAGTCTCCCCAGGGGAGTCAGTCCTCGTCTCGATGGGGGCATGCACGTCGCTTTAATCCTGAGCTGAAGCAGCAGTGTCACGTTTCCCTATGCTTGGATCACGGGATCTGTGGCTTTCCCTCGAGGCTTTCCCACGAGGCTTTCCCACGAGGCTTGCCCACAGGGCTGCTCCCACGTAGCCACCGTGGTGTGAGTCGATCCTCGGCTAGAAAGTCGACGCAGTGCAGGGAAAACAGGTTTCCCTGGAATGGACTGAGACATCTGGGGGACTCTGGGAATGGGGCCTAGATACTGGAGTTCCTCTCGCCTTCCTGTGGAGAGCGCCTCCTCTTGAGATGCGACCGGGAACTCCGGGAATTCTTTTCACCGAGCACACAGGGAATGGATCCCTCCTCTCGAGCTAGGAGGAATGAAACGGGGCTCCTCTGGATGTGGGCGGGACTCTCCGTTGTTCCTCTTGAGTGGAGACGGGTATGTGGGGAACTTCTTGAGTTGAAGCCAAAGGGTGTGTAAGGACCCTTTGGAAGTTCCAAAGGTTAGGTGTGAATACCCTTGAGATGCCTCAGCTGAAATGGGCCTCATCTCGTTCTGGAGTGGAGAAACTCCTGGATTTTCTCGAGTTGCGGCTGGTGCTCTTGTCTTACGACGGGACGACAGGGACCCTCTCTGGTGGCCTCAGGAAAGGCCAGTCCCCATGCGAGTTGCTCGGGGTCCTCTCGGGATTCCTCTCCCGTCGATGCTGGGGCCTAAGACCTTGTGTGGAGTCAGTGAGGGAACCTGAGGATTCCTCTCCAGTGCTGACATGGATCTAGGGGGTATTTCTGGAGTCCCCCCAGGGGAGTCAGGCCTCATCTCGAGTGGGGGCATGCACGTGCGCTTTCCTTCCGAGCTGTAGCAGCAGTGTCGCGCTTCCCTTCGCGGGGATCAAGGGATCTGTGGCTTTCCTCGATGCTTTACCACAGGGCTGTCCCACGTGCCACCGTGGTGCGAGTCGATCCTCGGCTTGAATGTCAAGGCAGTGCAGGGAAAAGAGGTTTCCCTGGAATGGACGGAGACATCCGGGTGACTCTGGGAATGTGGCACGACCCTGAAGTTCCTCTCGCCTTTCCTGTGGAGAGCGCCTCCTCTTGAAATGCGACGGGAACGCCGGGAATTCTTTCCCGACCATGCAAGGAAAGGATCCCTCCTCTCGAGCTAGGAGGCGGAAACGGGGCTCCTCGGGATGTGGCAGAACTCTCCTGCTTCCTCTCGAGTGGAGATGGGTATGTCGGGGAACTTCTTGAGTTGCAGCAAGGGTGTGAAGGACCCTTTGGAAGTTCCAGATGTTAGATGTGATTAGCCTCGAGACGCCTCAGCGGAAATGGGCCTCATCTCGCCTGCAGGGGAGAACCTCCTGGATGTTCTCGAGTTGCGGCAGGTGCTCTCGACTTACGACGGGGCCCTCAGGGACCCGCTCTGGTGGCCTCATGAAAGGCCAGTCCCCTTGCGAGTTTCTCGGGGGCCTCTCGGGATTCCTCTCCCGTCGATGCCGGGGCCTAAGACCTTGTGCGGAATCGGTGCCGAAACCTGAGGATTCGTCTCCAGTGCTGACATGGATCTTGGCGTACTTCTGGAGTCTCCCAGGGAGTCAGTCGTCGTCTCGAGTGGGGGCATGCACGTTCGCTTTACACCCGAGCTGTGGCAGCAGTGTCATGATTCCCTTCTCGTGGATCAAGGGACCTGTGGCTTTCCCTCGAGGCTTTCCCACGAGGCTTTCCCAAGAGGCTTTCCCACAGGCTGTCCCACGTGCCAACGTGGTGTGAGTCAATGCTCGGCTTGAAAGTCGAGGCAGTGCAGGGAAAACAGGTTTCCCTGGAATGGACTGAGACATCTGTGGGACTCAGGTATGGTGGCACGACCCTGGAGTTCCTCTCGCCTTTCCTGTGGAGAGCGCCTCCTCTTGAGATGCGAGGGAAACGCCGGGAATTCTTTCCCGACCACGCAGGGAAAGGATCCCTGCTCTCGAGCTAGTAGGCTGAAACGGGGCTCATCTGGATGCGAGCGGACTCTCGTGCTTCCTCTCGAGTGGAGTCAGGTATGTTGGGGAACTTCTTGAGTTGCAACAAGGGTGTGAAGGACCCTTTGGAAGTTCCAGAGTTTAGGTGTGATTAGCTCGAGACGCCTCAGCGGAAATGGGCCTCATCTCGCCTGGAGGGGAAGAACCTCCTGGATTTTCTCGAGTTGCGGCAGGTGCTCTCGACTTGAGACGTTGTCCTCAGGGACCCGCTCTGGAGGCCTCTGGAAATGCCAGTCCATGGGGAGTTGCTCGGGACCTCTCGGGATCCCTCTCCCGTCGATGCCGGGGCCTAAGACATTGTGTGGAGTCGGTTCCGTAACCTGAGGATTCCTCTCCTGTGCTGAAAAAGATCTTGGGGAACTTCTGGACTCTCCCCAGTTGAGTCAGTCCTCGTCTCGAGTGGGATACAAGTGCGCTTTACTCTCGAGCTGTAGCAGAATTGTAACGCTTCCTTCGCGTGGATCAAGGACTGTGGCTTTCCCTCGAGGCTTTCCCACGAGGCTTCCCAAGCTTTCCCGAGGCTTTCCCACAGGGCTGTCCCACGTGCCACCTTGGTGCGAGTCGATCTCGGCTTGAAATTCGAGGCAAGTGCAGGGAAAACAGTTTTCCTGGAATGGACTGAAATATCTGGGGGACTCTGGGAATGGTGGCACGACC
>NW_017193459.1:0-9804 GCF_001704415.2 Capra hircus
GGAGGGGAAAGATGGCGGAGAATAGGACGGGGGAAGACCACTTTCTCCCTCACAAATTCCTCAAAAGAACATTTCAACGCCGAGCAAACTCCACAAAACAACTTCTGTAGGCTGGCAGAGGACATCAGGCAACCAGAAAAGCAGACCATTGTCTTCAAAAACAGATTTTTAATCTTTGCTCTTAGGTTTTTGTTGTCAATTTTGTACATTTAAAAACCCAAACTTCACTACCCAAGTTTACCTGAGAGCGAGATTACTGGCTTGACCACTCTCTCCTCCTCTGGACTCTCCTTTTCTCCACCAGGTGGCCTCTGTCTCTTTTCTCCCCCATCTCTTCTCTATCCAACTCTGTGAATCTCTGTGTGTTCCAGACGGTGGAGAACACCTAAGGAACTGGTTACTGGCAGGATTTGTCTCTCTCCTACTCATTCCTCTCTCTTATCCTCCTGGTCACCTCTGTCTACTTCCTCCCTCTCCTCTTCCCCGTATAACTCTGTAAATACCTCTGAGCGTCCAGACTATAGAGCGCACATAAGGAAGTGACTACTGGCTAGCTTGCTCTCTCCTCTTTTGATCTCACCGCATCTCATTCCAGTTACCTCTAACTACCCCCCATCTTCTCTTCTCCTTGTAACTCAGTGAACCTCTCTGAGTGTCCCTCAATGTGGAGAAACTTTTCATCTTTAACCTAGATGTTTTATCATCGGTGCTGTATAGATGGAGAAGTCTAGAGGCTACTGTAAAAATAAAACTGAAAACCAGAAGCAGGAGGCTTAAATCCAAAGCCTGAAAACATTAGAGAACTCTTGAATTCAGGGAACATTAAGCAATAGGAGCTCATCAAATGCCTTCATACCTACACCGAAACCAAGCTCCACCCAAGGGCCAACAAGTTCCAAAACAAGACATACCACGCAAATTCTCCAGCAACACAGGAACACTCCCCTGAGCTTCAATATACAGGCAGCTCAAAATTATCCCAAAACCTTTGATGTCTCATAACCCATTACGGGTCACTCCACTGCACTCCAGAGAGAAGAAACCCAGCTCCACCCACCAAAACTCCAACACAAGCCTCCCTAACCAGGAAACCTTGACAAGCCACTGATAGAACCCCACCCAAAAGTGAGGAAGCTCCATAATAAAGAGAACTCCACAAATTACCAGAATATAAAAAGGCCACCCCAAACGCAGCAATATAACCAAGATGAAGAGACAGAGGAATACTCAGCAGGTAAAGGAACAGGAGAGTTGCCCACCAAACCAAACAAAAGAGGAAGAAGTAGGGAATCTACCGGAGAAGGAATTCCGAATATTGATAGTGAAAATGATCCAAAATCTTGAAATCAAAAATGGAATCACAGATAAATAGCCTAGAGACAAGGATTGAGAAGATGCAAGAAAGGTTTAACAAGGACGCTAGAAGAAATAAAAAAGAGTCAAAATATAATGAATAACGCAATAAATGAGATCAGAAACACTCTGGAGGCAAACAAATAGTAGAATAACGGAGGCAGAAGATAGGATTAGTGAAATAGAAGATAGAATGGTAGAAATAAATGAATCAGAGAGGAAACAAGAAAAACGAATTAAAAAGAAAACGAGGACAATCTCAGAGACCTCCAGGACAATATGAAACGCTCCAACATTCGAAATTATAGGAGTCCCAGAAGAAGAAGACAGAAAGAAAGATCATGAGAAAATCCTTGAGGAGATAATAGTTGAAAACTTTCCCTAAAATGGGGAAGGAAATAATCACCCAAGTCCAAGAAACACAGAGAGTTCCAAATAGGATAAACCCAAGGCGAAACACCCCAAGACACATATTAATCAAATTAACAAAGATCAAACACAAAGAACAAATATTAAAAGCAGCAAGGGAAAAACAACAAATAACACACAAGGGGATTCCCATAAGGATAACAGCTGATCTTTTCAATAGAAACTCTTCAGGCCAGGAGGGAATGGCAAGACATACTTAAAGTGATGAAAGACAATAACCTACAGCCCAGATTACTGTACCCAGCAAGGATCTCATTCAAATACGAAGGAGAAATCAAAAGCTTTACAGACAAGCAAAAGCTGAGAGAATTCAGCACCACCAAACCAGCTCTCCAACAAATTCTAAAGGATATTCTCTAGACAGGAAACACGAAAAGGGTGTATAAACCCGAACCCAAAACAATAAAGTAAATGGTAACGGGATCATACTTATCAATAATTACCTTAAACGTAAATGGGTTGAACGCCCCAACCAAAAGACAAAGACTGGCCGAATGGATACAAAAACAAGACCCCTCTATATGCTGCTTACAAGAGACCCACCTCAAAACAAGGGACACATACAGACTGAAAGTGAAGGGCTGGAAAAAGATATACCACGCAAATAGAGACCAAAAGAAAGCAGGAGTGGCAATACTCATATCCGATAAAATAGACTTTAAAACAAAGGCTGTGAAAAGAGACAAAGAAGGCCACTACATAATGATCAAAGGAACAATCCAAGAAGAAGATATAACAATTATAAATATATATGCACCCAATATAGGAGCACCGCAATATGTAAGACAAATGCTAACAAGTATGAAAGGGGAAATCAACAATAACACAATAATAGTGGGAGACTTTAATACCCCACTCACACCTATGGACAGATCAACTAAACAGAAAATTAACAAAGAAACGCAAACTTTAAATGATACATTAGATCAGTTAGACCTAATTGATATCTATAGGACATTTCACCCCAAAACAATGAATTTCACCTTTTTTTCAAGTGCTCATGGAACCTTCTCCAGGATAGATCACATCCTGGGCCATAAATCTAAACTTGATAAATTCAAAAAAATCGAAATCATTCCAAGCATCTTTTCTGACCATAATGCATTAAGATTAGATCTCAATTACAGGAGAAAAACTATTAAAAATTCCAACATATGGAGGTTGAACAACACACTTCTGAATAACCAACAAATCACAGAAGAAATCAAAAAAGAAATCAAAATATGCATAGAAACTAATGAAAATGAAAACACAACAACCCAAAACCTGTGGGACACTATAAAAGCAGTGCTAAGAGGAAAGTTCATAGCAATACAGGCATACCTCAAGAAACAAGAAAAAAGTCAAATAAATAACCTAACTCTACAACTAAAGCAACTAGAAAAGGAAGAAATTGGAGAACCCCAGAGTTAGTAGAAGGAAAGAAATCTTAAAAATTAGGGCAGAAATAAATGCAAAAGAAACAAAAGAGACCATAGCAAAAATCAACAAAGCCAAAAGCTGGTTCTTTGAAAGGATAAATAAAATTGACAAACCATTAGCCAGACTCATCAAGAAGCAAAGAGAAAAATCAAATCAATAAAATTAGAAATGAAAATGGAGAGATCACAACAGACAACACAGAAATACAAAGGATCATAAGAGACTACTATCAGCAGTTGTATGCCAATAAAATGGACAACGTGGAAGAAATGGACAAATTCTTAGAAAAGTACAATTTTCCAAAACTGAACCAGGAAGAAATAGAAAATCTTAACAGACCCATCACAAGCACGGAAATTGAAACTGTAATCAGAAATCTTCCAGCAAACAAAAGCCCAGGTCCAGACGGCTTCACAGCTGAATTCTACCAAAAATTTCGAGAAGAGCTAACACCTATCCTCCTCAAACTCTTCCAGAAAATTGCAGAGGAAGGTAAACTTCCAAACTCATTCTATGAGGCCACCATCACCCTAATACCAAAACCTGACAAAGATGTCACAAAAAAAGAAAACTACAGGCCAATATCACTGATGAACATAGATGCAAAAATCCTCAACAAAATTCTAGCAATCAGAATCCAACAACACATTAAAAAGATCATACACCATGACCAAGTGGGCTTTATCCCAGGGATGCAAGGATTCTTCAATATCCGCAAATCAATCAATGTAATTCACCACATTAACAAATTGAAAAATAAAAACCATATGATTATCTCAATAGATGCAGAGAAGGCCTTTGACAAAATTCAACATCCATTTATGATAAAAACTCTCCAGAAAGCAGGAATAGAAGGAACATACCTCAACATAATAAAAGCTATATATGACAAACCCACAGCAAACATTATCCTCAATGGTGAAAAATTGAAAGCATTTCCCCTAAAGTCAGGAACAAGACAAGGGTGTCCACTTTCACCGCTACTATTCAACATAGTTCTGGAAGTTTTGGCCACAGCAATCAGAGCAGAAAAAGAAATAAAAGGAATCCAAATTGGAAAAGAAGAAGTAAAACTCTCACTGTTTGCAGATGACATGATCCTCTACATGGAAAACCCTAAAGACTCCACCAGAAAATTACTAGAGCTAATCAATGAATATAGTAAAGTTGCAGGATATAAAATCAACACACAGAAATCCCTTGCATTCCTATACACGAATAATGAGAAAGTAGAAAAAGAAATTAAGGAAACAATTCCATTCACCATTGCAACGAAAAGAATAAAATACTTAGGAATATATCTACCTAAAGAAACTAAAGACCTATATATAGAAAACTATAAAACACTGATGAAAGAAATCAAAGAGGACACTAATAGATGGAGAAAAATATACCATGTTCATGGATCGGAAGAATCAATATAGTGAAAATGAGTATACTACCCAAAGCAATTTACAAATTCAATGCAATCCCTATCAAGCTACCAGCCACATTTTTCACAGAACTAGAACAAATAATTTCAAGATTTGTATGGAAATACAAAAAACCTCGAATAGCCAAAGCAATCTTGAGAAAGAAGAATGGAACTGGAGGAATCAACTTGCCTGACTTCAGGCTCTACTACAAAGCCACAGTCATCAAGACAGTATGGTACTGGCACAAAGACAGACATATAGATCAATGGAACAAAATAGAAAGCCCAGAGATAAATCCACACACATATGGACACCTTATCTTTGACAAAGGAGCAAGAATATACAATGGAGTAAAGACAATCTCTTTAACAAGTGGTGCTGGGAAAACTGGTCAACCACTTGTAAAAGAATGAAACTAGATCACTTTCTAACACCCCACACAAAAATAAACTCAAAATGGATTAAAGATCTAAATGTAAGACCAGAAACTATAAAACTCCTAGAGGAGAACATAGGCAAAACACTCTCAGACATAAATCACAGCAGGATCCTCTATGATCCACCTCCCAGAATTCTGGAAATAAAAGCAAAAATAAACAAATGGGATCTAATTAAAATTAAAAGCTTCTGCACAACAAAGGAAATATAAGCAAGGTGAAAAGACAGCCTTCTGAATGGGAGAAAATAATAGCAAATGAAGCAACTGACAAACAACTAATCTCAAAAATATACAAGCAACTTGCAGCTCAATTCCAGAAAAATAAACGACCCAATCAAAAAATGGGCCAAAGAACTAAATAGACATTTCTCCAAAGAAGACATACGGATGGCTAACAAACACATGAAAAGATGCTCAACATCACTCATTATTAGAGAAATGCAAATCAAAACCACAATGAGGTACCACTTCACACCAGTCAGAATGGCTGCGATCCAAAAATCTGCAAGCAATAAATGCTGGAGAGGGTGTGGAGAAAAGGGAACCCTCCTACACTGTTGGTGGGAATGCAAACTAGTACAGCCACTATGGAGAACAGTGTGGAGATTCCTTAAAAAATTGCAAATAGAACTACCTTATGACCCAGCAATCCCACTGCTGGGCATACACACGAGGAAACCAGAATTGAAAGAGACACATGTACCCCAATGTTCATCGCAGCACTGTTTATAATAGCCAGGACATGGAAACAACCTAGATGTCCATCAGCAGATGAATGGATAAGAAAGCTGTGGTACATATACACAATGGAGTATTACTCAGCCGTTAAAAAAGAATTCATTTGAATCAGTTCTGATGAGATGGATGAAACTGGAGCCGATTATACAGAGTGAAGTAAGCCAGAAAGAAAAACACCAATACAGTATACTAACACATATATATGGAATTTAGGAAGATGGCAATGACGACCCTGTATGCAAGACAGGGAAAAAAGACACAGATGTGTATAAGACTTTTGGACTCAGAGGGAGAGGGAGAGGGTGGGATGATTTGGGAGAATGGCATTCTAACATGTATACTATCATGTAAGAATTGAATCGCCAGTCTATGTCTGACGCAGGATACAGCATGCTTGGGGCTGGTGCATGGGGATGACCCAGAGAGATGTTGTGGGGGAGGGAGGTGGGGAGGGGGGTTCATGTTTGGGAACGCATGTAAGAATTAAAGATTTTAAAATTTTAAAAAATGAAAAACTAAAAAAAAACAAATTTATCACATAATTGGTGTGGAGGAGGTAACAGAGAGGATGTGATCGCTGGCTGACCCTGGAGCTAGACCCAGGCAATTGTAGGTTCCTCACTCCCTCCCCTGTTCTTGGAATGTACATTCTCCCAGCTGTTTCAAGGACACAGCCTTGGGAGAGTATGGTGTTGTTGAGACCATCTGGGTGATATGTGTGACTGAGCCCAGTTAAGGCTTCCATAGAAACTTTTAAAAATTCGGCAGGCAGGGTGCACAAATCTACTTGTTTTGCGGCTGCCCAAGACAAGCCTCATATGTGAGTTTCCCAGCTTACTAAACCTGCCACCTTCCAATCTAAAGTGGTTGCCTCTTTCTAGGGTCTCTGCCTGCCTTCTGTGTGTGGGCCAATTAATGAACGAACAATTGATTAAGCATCCTAGACAGAGCAAGACATATAGAAGGGCGAGCTCTGCTACTGATGGAACATTCGTGTGACAAAGCTAGTAAGTGGTCAAACTTACTGGCTTTTAAAAGAATTCCAACTCAGTGAAATAAACCCAGAACCTATCTTCTTCCCTGAATTCTTGCCTAACACTGATAAAGTTTTTAAAAAAATCTTTAACTGTGAGACATTCATAGAAAGAAAAAATACAGAGGATTAGTGTAACTCAAAGATTTGTCACAAGTCAAACAGTCACGACCAAGAAGGGAGACTGCCACCACCTCGGAGATCTCCTCATGTTCCCTCAATCTTACTCCCTCCTTCCCACCAAAGTGACCTGCACCAGACTTTTCCTTTTTTTTTTTTTTGGCCATACTGCATGGCTTGTGGGACCAGGAATGGAACCCAGTCCCTCTTGCAGTGGAAAGCACGGAGTCCTAACGCTGAACTGCCAGGAAGTCAGACTTTGCTTCTTTTCTTCAGTTACCACTTAAGTGCACATTCCTGATGACTAAAATTTCATTTTGGCTGGCTTGGAACTTTTCTACAAGTATTAGAATCAAACAGTATGAAAGTTTCGGTCTGGCTTCTTTAACTTAAATTATGTTTGTGAAATGAGGCTTATCCATTTTGTTCCATGGGATGATCATTAATGCATATTATTTGACAAATTTTTACTACATGGCAATTGTAGTAGTATTCATTGTAGGAGTGTTTCACAGTTAATATTCCATTCTATGAATGGAAATGGACATACAAGCCATTTTGTGGGCATTTTTGTGTATGCTTTTTGGTGAACATAGGGGTGCATTTCTCTTGGGTGGTGGCGTGAGAGTGGACCTACATACACTGGGTTTTAAATCTCACTGTGGTTTAAACTGCATTCCCTCAACTGTGATAAATAAACCTTTCAATGTGTTTATTAACTACTTCCATTTGTGAAGTCCCTGTTCTGGTCTCAAGCATGTTTCTTCTTTTGGCTGTGCCCCTCAGCACGTGGGGTCCTCGTTCTCCAACCAGGGATTGAACCGTGCCCCCTGCGGTGGAAGCGTGGAGTCCTAGCCACTGGCCTGCCAAGGGAATTCACAAACATTTTTTCAATTGGATTTTTCTTCTTTATGTACAGACATTCTCTACAAATTCTGGAATAAGCTCTTAGTCAATTATATGTGCTCCAGATCTTTCCTTGATTCTGGTTGTCCTTTTCTCCCTGTCAAAAGCATCTTTTTCTTTATGGTTAATGTATCTTGTATCCTATTGAAGAAGTCTTTCCTACCTTGAGTTCATTAATATTTGTCTATTTTGTCTTCTAGAAGTCCTATTGTTTTGCCTTTTGCCTCTAGATAAATTCTCAGGGCCGGGGAGGGGGGTGGCGAGGGAATAGGTGGAGCGTGAAGTTTCATTTGTTTCCATCTGGATATCCTTTATTGCAGATTTTCTGTACCTACTGTCTGCAGTGATATTGTTGTAAAGCAAGTGTCCATATGTGTTTCTGGGTTGTCCATTTTATTTCATCCTCCTCATCATACAAGTCCTCTGGGCAACAAATATCCTTATAAGGAAAAGGAGGTAAGAAAGTAGCAGAAAACTGCTGATTATGTGGTTGAAATTCTGCCACCTACTAGTCTTGTAACATTGGGGGGACATTGTTTGACTTCTCTGGGGCCCATTTCCCAATCTTTATATTTAGCTCATTGTGTTACAAGGATTAATGACTATATATATATATATATATAATGTTTACAACAGTACTTGTACACAGTAAGCACTCAATAAAGGACCTTAAAAGTCTTTATTACAAGAAAAAACATTTTTGTAACTATGTATGGGGACAGGTGTTAACTAGACATACTGTAGTGATCCTTTTAACTGTATATGCAAAATAGTGAACAATTATGTTGTACACCTGAAACTAATATATATTATATGTCAATGATACCTCAATTAAAAGTAAAAATGCTACTGATATACACCACATTAGTTTAAGTGAATCACATCTGTCACAAGAGAGCACATACTATACATTTCCCTTTATATGGAGTTTGAGAACAGGAAAAGCTAATCTTTGGTGGAAAACAATTGTGTAAAAGTCATGCCTTTGAGGGAAGGTGAGTTTAGAGTTATTGGGAAGAGTATGAAGGAATTTCTTAGGGTGATAGAAATATTCTGTATTTTAATAAAGAGTTTGAGTTTCACAAGCTTACATATTTGTCAAAATGTGTCAAAAATACATTTACAATTTGCATTCACTTTTGTAAATATTACTTAGAAAATAAACCAGAAAAAAATATTGAACTCTGGTTACCAATATGCATGCTGAAGAATTTATAGCTGAAGTGAACTGACGTAAAAATTAGGCAAAATAGTGGATTAACAGGAGAATTGATAGAAGGATAGATACATAATAAAAGCAAGTAGTATAGTAAAATGTTTATTACAAAATCTAGGTAGAATGTATACACATATGCAGTGTAAAAATATTTCCACTTTTCTGCATGTTTAAAAATGTTTATAGGGTGCTTGCTTCGCGCAGTACACATACTAAAACTGGAACAATACAGAGAAGATTAACATGGTCCCTGTGCAAGGATGACATGCAAATTCATGAAGCGTTTAAAAAATGTTTATAGGGAATTCTCTGGTGGTCCAGTGGTTAGGACTCCAAGCTGCAGGGGCATGGGTTTGACCCCTGGTCTACTGAGCGTGCATGTGCGCACACACACGAAGAACTAAGATCCTGCACAGCCAAAATCAAACAAAAATTAATAAAAATAAAAATGTTATAGTAAAAGTATAGATAAATGGAAAACATGTATATATAATGTAAAATACCCTACACAAGTAAAATATTATAAATAAATATAAAATACTTGGCTGTGGCAAAAAAAAAAAGTAGTCATGATCTCTAATCTGCCATTTAAAAACTCATTCCATGCCCTAGCCTGATGTATAAAATCAAATTTATTCCACTTAATACCAATATGTATACATTTTTACCAGTAAAAATATCAATGAGTTTGATCACAGGGTACTGCCCAAGTCCCATTGGAGTATCTGCATCT
>NW_017193460.1:0-9804 GCF_001704415.2 Capra hircus
CTTTTAATGTGTTGCCTCTGCCAGAAGGCATCAGCTAGCAGTGAGCCTGGGGGAGTCGTCCAGCGGCCGCCTTTTCTTGCCTCAGCTTCCAATCCTGCTTGCCCTTTGCACTTAGCTCCCAGTGTCCTCCTTAATGAGAGCTAGGGGCTGGTGGGTTGCACACTGCCAACGGGCCTCCCAGCAGTTGCAGAAAGCTCTGTCAGAGGAACCGGAAGCGAAGGCAACAGCAGGGCTCGCTTCAGCGGTATGCCTTGGCCGCCAGACAAAGCTCCGCACGGAGAGCACCAGGTTCCAAGGGCCCCGGCTGGGTTTTGCATCCCCACTACTTCCCAGAGGCTGACTTCGCGTGGGTTTCTAGAAAGTTGTGTGAAGTCGTAGGCTTTCCCTAGCACTCTCCTCCCAGCAGGTTAGGACAATGTGCAGTGTGGTTGCGGCCTTATCCTGGTGTTCTGGGTTCCCGGCCCACAGCCTCAACTCAGGGCAAGGCAGCCCCTGAGCAATACCTGCTGGGAGGAAGCCCTGCGCGCCCGCCCTGATAGGCGAGAGCCACAGCAGCAGGCGAAGCGAGCTCCTCGGGGGAAGAGGAGCAGCCCAGCCCCGTCAAGTTGAAAGCCCTGCTTGCACGGAGCTAAGTGCGCCTCCAGTACGGCAGAGCTCTAGCTCTGCTCAGAGCCCCGATCTGGCAGAGTTCCTGGCGCGAGGCTGCTCTGCCGGGGGCTAGCCTTGCCCAGACTTGCCTTGCTTTTAGGCTGCCTCTCCAGGAAGGAGCAGGCAGCAGGAGCCTGGGAGTCGCCACTGGCGCCTTTCTTGCCTCAGCTCCAATCCTGCCTTGCCTTTGCACTTAGGTCCCAGTCCTCCTTAAGGAGAGCTTAGGGGCTGGTGGGTTGCCACACTGCCAAGGGCTCCAGCCAGTGAGAATTCTGTCAGAGGGAAGGGAAGGGCAACTGTCAGGGCTCCTCCAGCGGTTGCTTGGCCGCCCAGATTCAGCGCCACACGGAGAGCACCAGGCTCCCAGGGTCCCCTGGCTGGGGTTTTCAGCCCCGCACACACGGAGGCTGATTCCTTGGGTGCCCAGAAAGTGTATGACAGACGTAGGTTCCCTAGCACTCTCCTCCCCAGCAGAGACATGTGCAGGTCTTTGGGGCCTGATCCTGCGTGTCTGGGTTCCTGCCCACAGCCCCAACTCAGGGGAAGCAGCCCCTGAGGCAAGACCTGCTGGAGGAGCCCTGCGCCCCCGCCTGATAGGCGAGTGCACAGCCAGCAGGGAAGCGAGCCTCCTCGGGGGAAGAGGAGGCAGCAAGTCCCCGTCAAGCTGAAATCCCTGCTTCCACGAAGCTAAGTGCGACTCCAGTACGGCAGATCTCTAGCTCTGTTCAGAGGCCCGATCTGGCAGAGTTCCTGGCACCAAGATGCTCTGCCATAGGCGAGCCTTGCGCAGACTTGCCTTGCTTTAAGGCTCCCTCCCCAGGAAGGAGCAGGCTGTGTGAGGCTCGGAAACGCCACTGGCGCCTTCCTGGCTTCAGCTCTACCCCTGCCTTGCCTTTGCACTTAGGTCCCAAGCGTCCTTGAGGAGGGCTTAGGGGCTGGTGGGTTGCACACTGCCAAGGGCTCCAGCAGTGAAAGCTCTGTCAGAGGGAAGCGAAGGGCAACAGCAGGGCTCCTTCAGCGGTTCCTTGGCCGCCCAGACAAAGCTCCGCACGGAGAGCACCAGGTTCCAAGGGCCCCTGGCTGGGTTTTGCATCCCCACACTCCCAGAGGCTGACTCCGTGGGTGCCTAGAAAGTGTGTGAGAGACGTAGGTTCCCTAGCACTCTCCTCCCCAGCAGAGACATGTGCAGGTGGTTGGGGCCTTATCCTGCGTGTCTGGGTTCCCGCCCACAGCCTCAACTCAGGGGAAGCAGCCCCTGAGGCAAGACCTGCTGGAGGAGCCCTGCGCGCCCGCCTGATAGGCGAGAGCACAGCCAGCAGTGTAGCGAGCCTCCTCGGGAGAAGAGGAGGCAGCCGAGCCCAGTCAAGAGGAAAGCCCTGCTTGCACGGAGCTAAGTGGCGCCTCCAGTACGGCAGAGCTCTAGCTCTGCTCAGAGCCCCGATCTGGCAGAGTTTCTGGCGCGAGGCTGCTCGGCCGGGGGCTCGCCTTGCCCAGACTTGCCTTGCTTTTAGGCTCCCTCCCCAGGAAGGAGCTGTCTGAGCGAGCCTGGGAGACGCCACTGGTGCCTTCCTTGCCTCAGCTCCAATCCTGCCTTGCCTTTGCACATAGGTGCCAGGCGTCGTTGGGGAGGGCTTAGGGGGTGGTGGGTTGCACACTGCCAAGGGCTTCAGCAGTGAGAGCTCTGTCAGAGGGAAGGGAAGGGCAACTGCAGGGCTCCTCCAGCGGTTTCTAGGCCGCCTAGAATCAGCGCCGCACCGAGAGCACCAGGCTCCCAGGGCCCCTGGCTGGGGTTTTCAGCCCCGCACACACGGAGGCTGATTCCTTGGGTGCCCAGAAAGTGTATGACAGACGTAGGTTCCCTAGCACTCTCCTCCCCAGCAGAGACATGTGCAGGTGGTTGGGGCCTGATCCTGCGTGTCTGGGTTCCTGCCCACAGCCCCAACTCAGGGGAAGCAGCCCCTGAGGCAAGACCTGCTGGAGGAGCCCTGCGCCCCCGCCTGATAGGCGAGTGCACAGCCAGCAGGGAAGCGAGCCTCCTCGGGGGAAGAGGAGGCAGCCCAGCCCCGTCAAGTTGAAAGCCCTGCTTGCACGGAGCTAAGTGCGCCTCCAGTACGGCAGAGCTCTAGCTCTGCTCAGAGCCCCGATCTGGCAGAGTTCCTGGCGCGAGGCTGCTCTGCCGGGGGCTAGCCTTGCCCAGACTTGCCTTGCTTTTAGGCTGCCTCTCCAGGAAGGAGCAGGCAGCAGGAGCCTGGGAGTCGCCACTGGCGCCTTTCTTGCCTCAGCTCCAATCCTGCCTTGCCTTTGCACTTAGGTCCCAGTCCTCCTTAAGGAGAGCTTAGGGGCTGGTGGGTTGCACACTGCCAAGGGCTCCAGCAGTGAGAATTCTGTCAGAGGGAAGGGAAGGGCAACTGCAGGGCTCCTCCAGCGGTTGCTTGGCCGCCCAGATTCAGCGCCACACGGAGAGCACCAGGCTCCCAGGTCCCCTGGCTGGGGTTTTCAGCCCCGCACACACGGAGGCTGATTCCTTGGGTGCCCAGAAAGTGTATGACAGACGTAGGTTCCCTAGCACTCTCCTCCCCAGCAGAGACATGTGCAGGTGTTTGGGGCCTGATCCTGCGTGTCTGGGTTCCTGCCCACAGCCCCAACTCAGGGGAAGCAGCCCCTGAGGCAAGACCTGCTGGAGGAGCCCTGCGCCCCCGCCTGATAGGCGAGTGCACAGCCAGCAGGGAAGCGAGCCTCCTCGGGGGAAGAGGAGGCAGCAAGTCCCCGTCAAGCTGAAATCCCTGCTTACACGAAGCTAAGTGCGACTCCAGTACGGCAGATCTCTAGCTCTGTTCAGAGGCCCGATCTGGCAGAGTTCCTGGCACCAAGATGCTCTGCCATAGGCGAGCCTTGCGCAGACTTGCCTTGCTTTAAGGCTCCCTCCCCAGGAAGGAGCAGGCTGTGTGAGGCTCGGAAACGCCACTGGCGCCTTCCTGGCTTCAGCTCTACCCCTGCCTTGCCTTTGCACTTAGGTCCCAAGCGTCCTTGAGGAGGGCTTAGGGGCTGGTGGGTTGCACACTGCCAAGGGCTCCAGCAGTGAAAGCTCTGTCAGAGGGAAGCGAAGGGCAACAGCAGGGCTCCTTCAGCGGTTCCTTGGCCGCCCAGACAAAGCTCCGCACGGAGAGCACCAGGTTCCAAGGGCCCCTGGCTGGGTTTTGCATCCCCACACTCCCAGAGGCTGACTCCGTGGGTGCCTAGAAAGTGTGTGAGAGACGTAGGTTCCCTAGCACTCTCCTCCCCAGCAGAGACATGTGCAGGTGGTTGGGGCCTTATCCTGCGTGTCTGGGTTCCCGCCCACAGCCTCAACTCAGGGGAAGCAGCCCCTGAGGCAAGACCTGCTGGAGGAGCCCTGCGCGCCCGCCTGATAGGCGGAGAGCACAGCCAGCAGTGTAGCGAGCCTCCTCGGAGAAGAGGAGGCAGCCGAGCCCCGTCAAGAGGAAAGCCCTGCTTGCACGGAGCTAAGTGCGCCTCCAGTACGGCAGAGCTCTAGCTCTGCTCAGAGCCCCGATCTGGCAGAGTTTCTGGCGCGAGGCTGCTCGGCCGGGGGGCTCGCCTTGCCCAGACTTGCCTTGCTTTTAGGCTGCCTCCCCAGGAAGGAGCTGTCTGAGCGAGCCTGGGAGACGCCACTGGTGCCTTCCTTGCCTCAGCTCCAATCCTGCCTTGCCTTTGCACATAGGTGCCAGGCGTCGTTGGGGAGGGCTTAGGGGGGTGGTGGGTTGCACACTGCCAAGGGCTTCAGCAGTGAGAGCTCTGTCAGAGGGAAGGGAAGGGCAACTGCAGGGCTCCTCCAGCGGTTTCTAGGCCGCCTAGAATCAGCGCCGCACACCGAGAGCACCAGGCTCCCAGGGCCCTGGCTGGGGTTTTCAGCCCCCGCACACACGGAGGCTGATTCCTTGGGTGCCCAGAAAGTGTATGACAGACGTAGGTTCCCTAGCACTCTCCTCCCCAGCAGAGACATGTGCAGGTGTTTGGGGCCTGATCCTGCGTGTCTGGGTTCCTGCCCACAGCCCCAACTCAGGGGAAGCAGCCCCTGAGGCAAGACCTGCTGGAGGAGCCCTGCGCCCCCGCCTGATAGGCGAGTGCACAGCCAGCAGGGAAGCGAGCCTCCTCGGGGGAAGAGGAGGCAGCCCAGCCCCGTCAAGTTGAAAAGCCCTGCTTGCACGGAGCTAAGTGCGCCTCCAGTACGGCAGAGCTCTAGCTCTGCTCAGAGCCCCGATCTGGCAGAGTTCCTGGCGCGAGGCTGCTCTGCCGGGGCTAGCCTTGCCCAGACTTGCCTTGCTTTTAGGCTGCCTCTCCAGGAAGGAGCAGGCAGCAGGAGCCTGGGAGTCGCCACTGGCGCCTTTCTTGCCTCAGCTCCAATCCTGCCTTGCCTTTGCACTTAGGTCCCAGTCCTCCTTAAGGAGAGCTTAGGGGCTGGTGGGTTGCACACTGCCAAGGGCTCCAGCAGTGAGAATTCTGTCAGAGGGAAGGGAAGGGCAACTGCAGGGCTCCTCCAGCGGTTGCTTGGCCGCCCAGATTCAGCGCCCACACGGAGAGCACCAGGCTCCCAGGGCCCCTGGCTGGGGTTTTCAGCCCCCCACACACGGAGGCTGATTCCTTGGGTGCCCAGAAAGTGTATGACAGACGTAGGTTCCCTAGCACTCTCCTCCCCAGCAGAGACATGTGCAGGTGTTTGGGGCCTGATCCTGCGTGTCTGGGTTCCTGCCCACAGCCCCAACTCAGGGGAAGCAGCCCTGAGGCAAGACCTGCTGGAGGAGCCCTGCGCCCCCGCCTGATAGGCGAGTGCACAGCCAGCAGGGAAGCGAGCCTCCTCGGGGGAAGAGGAGGCAGCAGCCCCGAGCTGAAATCCCTGCTTACACGAAGCTAAGTGCGCCTCCAGTACGGCAGATCTCTAGCTCTGCTCAGAGCCCCGATCTGGCAGAGTTCCTGGAGATGCTCTGCCATAGGCGAGCCTTGGCCGACTTGCCTTTTTAAGGCTCCCTCCCAGGAAGGAGCAGGCTGTGTGAGGCTCGGAAACGCCACTGGCGCCTTCCTGGCTCAGCTCCAACCCCTGCCTTGCCTTTGCACTTAGGTCCCAAGCGTCCTTGAGGAGGGCTTAGGGGCTGGTGGGTTGCACACTGCCAAGGGCTCCAGCAGTGAAAGCTCTGTCAGAGGGAAGGAAGGGCAACTGCAGGGCTCCTTCAGCGGTTCCTTGGCCGCCCAGACAGCGCCGCACGGAGAGCACCAGGCTCCAAGGGCCCCTTTGCCACACCCGCACTCGGTGCCAGAAAGTGTATGACAGACGTAGGTTCCCTAGCACTCTCCTCCCCAGCAGAGACATGTGCATTGGGCCTGATCCTGCGTGTCTGGGTTCCTGCCCACAGCCCCAACTCAGGGGAAGCAGCCCCTGAGGCAAGACCTGCTGGAGGAGGCCCTGCGCCCCCCGGCCCGATAGGCGAGTGCACAGCCAGCAGGGAAGCGAGCCTCCTCGGGGGAAGAGGAGGCAGCAAGTCCCCCGTCAAGCTGAAATCCCTGCTTACACGAAGCTTAAGTGCGACTCCAGTACGGCAGATCTCTAGCTCTGTTCAGAGGCCCGATCTGGCCAGAGTTCCTGGCACCAAGATGCTCTGCCATAGGCGAGCCTTGCGCAGACTTGCCTTGCTTTAAGGCTCCCTCCCCAGGAAGGAGCAGGCTGTGTGAGGCTCGGAAACGCCACTGGCGCCTTCCTGGCTTCAGCTCTACCCCTGCCTTGCCTTTGCACTTAGGTCCCAAGCGTCCTTGAGGAGGGCTTAGGGGCTGGTGGGTTGCACACTGCCAAGGGCTCCAGCCAGTGAAAGCTCTGTCAGAGGGAAGCGAAGGGCAACAGCAGGGCTCCTTCAGCGGTTCCTTGGCCGCCCAGACAAAGCTCCGCACGGAGAGCACCAGGTTCCAAGGGCCCCTGGCTGGGTTTTGCATCCCCACACTCCCAGAGGCTGACTCCGTGGGTGCCTAGAAAGTGTGTGAGAGACGTAGGTTCCCTAGCACTCTCCTCCCCAGCAGAGACATGTGCAGGTGGTTGGGGCCTTATCCTGCGTGTCTGGGTTCCCGCCCACAGCCTCAACTCAGGGGAAGCAGCCCCTGAGGCAAGACCTGCTGGAGGAGCCCTGCGCGCCCGCCTGATAGGCGAGAGCACAGCCAGCAGTGTAGCGAGCCTCCTCGGGAGAAGAGGAGGCAGCCGAGCCCAGTCAAGAGGAAAGCCCTGCTTGCACGGAGCTAAGTGCGGCCTCCAGTACGGCCAGAGCTCTAGCTCTGCTCAGAGCCCCGATCTGGCAGAGTTTCTGGCGCGAGGCTGCTCGGCCGGGGGCTCGCCTTGCCCAGACTTGCCTTGCTTTTAGGCTCCCTCCCCAGGAAGGAGCTGTCTGAGCGAGCCTGGGAGACGCCACTGGTGCCTTCCTTGCCTCAGCTCCAATCCTGCCTTGCCTTTGCACATAGGTGCCAGGCGTCGTTGGGGAGGGCTTAGGGGGTGGTGGGTTGCACACTGCCAAGGGCTTCAGCAGTGAGAGCTCTGTCAGAGGGAAGGGAAGGGCAACTGCAGGGCTCCTCCAGCGGTTTCTAGGCCGCCTAGAATCAGCGCCGCACCGAGAGCACCAGGCTCCCAGGGCCCCTGGCTGGGGTTTTCAGCCCCGCACACACGGAGGCTGATTCCTTGGGTGCCCAGAAAGTGTATGACAGACGTAGGTTCCCTAGCACTCTCCTCCCCAGCAGAGACATGTGCAGGTGTTGGGGCCTGATCCTGCGTGTCTGGGTTCCTGCCCACAGCCCCAACTCAGGGGAAGCAGCCCCTGAGGCAAGACCTGCTGGAGGAGCCCTGCGCCCCCGCCTGATAGGCGAGTGCACAGCCAGCAGGGAAGCGAGCCTCCTCGGGGGAAGAGGAGGCAGCCCAGCCCCGTCAAGTTGAAAGCCCTGCTTGCACGGAGCTAAGTGCGCCTCCAGTACGGCAGAGCTCTAGCTCTGCTCAGAGCCCCGATCTGGCAGAGTTCCTGGCGCGAGGCTGCTCTGCCGGGGGCTAGCCTTGCCCAGACTTGCCTTGCTTTTAGGCTGCCTCTCCAGGAAGGAGCAGGCAGCAGGAGCCTGGGAGTCGCCACTGGCGCCTTTCTTGCCTCAGCTCCAATCCTGCCTTGCCTTTGCACTTAGGTCCCAGTCCTCCTTAAGGAGAGCTTAGGGGCTGGTGGGTTGCACACTGCCAAGGGCTCCAGCAGTGAGAATTCTGTCAGAGGGAAGGGAAGGGCAACTGCAGGGCTCCTCCAGCGGTTGCTTGGCCGCCCAGATTCAGCGCCACACGGAGAGCACCAGGCTCCCAGGTCCCCTGGCTGGGGTTTTCAGCCCCGCACACACGGAGGCTGATTCCTTGGGTGCCCAGAAAGTGTATGACAGACGTAGGTTCCCTAGCACTCTCCTCCCCAGCAGAGACATGTGCAGGTGTTTGGGGCCTGATCCTGCGTGTCTGGGTTCCTGCCCACAGCCCCAACTCAGGGGAAGCAGCCCCTGAGGCAAGACCTGCTGGAGGAGCCCTGCGCCCCCGCCTGATAGGCGAGTGCACAGCCAGCAGGGAAGCGAGCCTCCTCGGGGGAAGAGGAGGCAGCAAGTCCCCGTCAAGCTGAAATCCCTGCTTACACGAAGCTAAGTGCGACTCCAGTACGGCAGATCTCTAGCTCTGTTCAGAGGCCCGATCTGGCAGAGTTCCTGGCACCAAGATGCTCTGCCATAGGCGAGCCTTGCGCAGACTTGCCTTGCTTTAAGGCTCCCTCCCCAGGAAGGAGCAGGCTGTGTGAGGCTCGGAAACGCCACTGGCGCCTTCCTGGCTTCAGCTCTACCCCTGCCTTGCCTTTGCACTTAGGTCCCAAGCGTCCTTGAGGAGGGCTTAGGGGCTGGTGGGTTGCACACTGCCAAGGGCTCCAGCAGTGAAAGCTCTGTCAGAGGGAAGCGAAGGGCAACAGCAGGGCTCCTTCAGCGGTTCCTTGGCCGCCCAGACAAAGCTCCGCACGGAGAGCACCAGGTTCCAAGGGCCCCTGGCTGGGTTTTGCATCCCCACACTCCCAGAGGCTGACTCCGTGGGTGCCTAGAAAGTGTGTGAGAGACGTAGGTTCCCTAGCACTCTCCTCCCCAGCAGAGACATGTGCAGGTGGTTGGGGCCTTATCCTGCGTGTCTGGGTTCCCGCCCACAGCCTCAACTCAGGGGAAGCAGCCCCTGAGGCAAGACCTGCTGGAGGAGCCTGCGCGCCCGCCTGATAGGCGAGAGCACAGCCAGCAGTGTAGCGAGCCTCCTCGGAGAAGAGGAGGCAGCCGAGCCCAGTCAAGAGGAAAGCCCTGCTTGCACGGAGCTAAGTGCGCCTCCAGTACGGCAGAGCTCTAGCTCTGCTCAGAGCCCCGATCTGGCAGAGTTTCTGGCGCGAGGCTGCTCGGCGGGGGCTCGCCTTGCCCAGACTTGCCTTGCTTTTAGGCTCCCTCCCCAGGAAGGAGCTGTCTGAGCGAGCCTGGGCGACGCCACTGGTGCCTTCCTTGCCTCAGCTCCAATCCTGCCTTGCCTTTGCACATAGGTGCCAGGCGTCTTGGGGAGGGCTTAGGGGGGTGGTGGGTTGCACACTGCCAAGGGCTTCAGCAGTGAGAGCTCTGTCAGAGGGAAGGGAAGGGCAACTGCAGGGCTCCTCCAGCGGTTTCTAGGCCGCCTAGAATCAGCGCCGCACGAGAGCACCAGGCTCCCAGGGCCCCTGGCTGGGTTTTCAGCCCCGCACACACGGAGGCTGATTCCTTGGGTGCCCAGAAAGTGTATGACAGACGTAGGTTCCCTAGCACTCTCCTCCCCAGCAGAGACATGTGCAGGTGTTTGGGGCCTGATCCTGCGTGTCTGGGGTTCCTGCCCACAGCCCCAACTCAGGGGAAGCAGCCCCTGAGGCAAGACCTGCTGGAGGAGCCCTGCCGCCCCGCCTGATAGGCGAGTGCACAGCCAGCAGGGAAGCGAGCCTCCTCGGGGAAGAGGAGGCAGCCCAGCCCGTCAAGTTGAAAGCCCTGCTTGCCACGCGAGCTAAGTGCGCTCTCCAGTACGGCAGAGCTCTAGCTCTGCTCAGAGCCCGATCTGCCAGAGCAGGTTGAGCGCCG
>NW_017193461.1:0-21050 GCF_001704415.2 Capra hircus
CCTCCTCTCGAGCTAGGAGGCGGAAACGGGGGCTCCTCTGGATGTGGGCGGAACTCTCGTGCTTCCTCTCGAGTGGAGACGGGTATGTCGGGGAACTTCTTGAGTTGCAGCAAGTTTGTGAATGACCCTTTGGAAGTTCCAGAGGTTAGGTGTGATTAGCCTCGAGACGCATCAGTGGAAATGGGCCTCATCTCGCCTGGAGGGGAGAACCTCCTGGATTTTCTCGAGTTGCGGCAGGTGCTCTCGGATTTACGACGGGGACCTCAGGGACCCGCTCTTGTGGCATCAGGAAAGGCCAGTCCCCATGCGAGTTGCTCGGGGCCTCTCGGGATTCCTCTCCCGTCGATGCCGGGGCCTAAGACCTTGTGTGGAGTCGGTACCGGAACCTGAGGATTCCTCTCCAGTGTGATATGGATCTTGGGGTACTTCTGGAGTCTCCCCAGGGGAGTCAGTCCTCGTCTCGAGTGGGGGCATGCACGTCGCTTTCCTCCGAGCTGTAGCGGCTGTGTCGTGCTTCCCTTTCGCGTGGATCAAGGGATCTGTGGCTTTCCCTCGAGGCTTTCCCATGAGGTTTTCCCACGAGGCTTTCCCACAGGGCTGTCCCACGTGCCACCGTGGTGTGAGTCGATCCTCGGCTTGAAAGTCGAGGCAGTGCAGGGAAAACAGGTTTCCCTGGAATGGACTGAGACATCTGGGGGACTCTGGGAATGGTGGCACGACCATGGAGTTCCTCTCGCCTTTCCTGTGGAGAGCGCCTCCTCTTGAGATGCGACGGGAATGCCGGGAATTCTGTCCCGACCACGCAGTGAAAGGATCCCTCCTCTAGAGCTAGGAGGCGGAAACGGGGCTCCTCTGGATGTGGGCGGAACTCTCGTGCTTCCTCTCGAGTGGAGACAGGTATGTCGGGGAACTTCTTGAGTTGCAGCAACGGTGTGAAGGACCCTATGGAATTTCCAGAGGTTAGGTGTGAATAGCCTCGAGACGCCTCAGCGGAAATGGGCCTCATCTCGCCTGGAGGGGAGAACCTCCTGGATTTTCTGGAGTTGCGGCAGGTGCTCTCGACTTAAGATGGGGACCTCAGGGACCCGCTCTGGTGGCCTCAGGATAGGCCAGTCCCCATGCGAGTTGCTCGACGGGCCTCTCGGGATTCCTCTCCCGACGATGCCAGGGCCTAAGATCTTGTGAGCAGTGAGTGCCGGATCCTGAGGATTCCTCTCCAGTGCTGACATGGATCTTGGGGTACTTCTGGAGACTCCCCAGGGGAGTCAATCCTCGTCTCGAGTGGGGGTATGCACGTGCGTTTTCCTCCCGAGCTGTAGCAGCAGTGTCACGCTTCCCTTCTCCTGGATCAATGGATCAGGGGCTTTCCCTCGAGGCTTTCCCACGAGGCTTTCCCACGAGGCTTTCCCACAGGGCTGTCCCACGTGCCACCGTGGTGTGAGTCTGTCCTCGGCTTGAAAGTCGAGGCAGTGCAGGGAAAACAGTTTTCCCTGGAAAGGATTGAGATATCTGGGGGACTCTGGGAATGGTGGCTCGACCCTGGAGTTCCTCTCGCTGTTCCTGTGGAGAGCGCCTCCTCTTGAGATGGGACGGGAAAGCCGGGAATTCTTTCACAACTACGCGGGGAAGGATCCCTCCTCTCGAGCTAGGAGGCGGAAAAGGGGCTCTTCTGGATGTGGGTTGGACACTCGTGCTCCCTCTGGAGTGGAGACGGGTATGTCAGGGAACTTCTTGAGTTGCAGCAAAGGTGTGAGGGACCCTTTGGAAGTTCCAGAGGTTATGTGTGATTAACCTTGAGACGCCACAGCGGAAATGGGCCTCATCTCGCCTGGAGGGGAGAACCTCTTTGATTTTCTCGAGTTACCCCAGGTGCTCTCGACTTACGACGGGGACCTCAGGGACCCGCTCTGGTGGTCTCAGGAAAGGCCAGTCCCCATGCAAGTTGCTCAGGGGCCTCTCAGGATTCCTCTCCCGTCGATGCCGGGGCCTGAGGCCTTGTGTGGAGTCGGTGCCGGCACCTGAGGATTCCTCTCCAGTGCTTACATGGATCTTGAGGTACTTCTGGAGTATCCCCAGGGGAGTCAGTCCTCGTCTCGAGTGGGGGCATGCACGTGCGCTTTCCTCCCGAGCTGTAGCAGCAGTGTCACGCTTTCCTTCGCGTGGATCATGGGATCTGTGGCGTTCCATCGAGGCTTTCCTCGAGGGTTTCCCACAAGGCTGTCCCTCGTTGCTTCGTGGTGTGAGTTGATCCTCGGCTTGAAAGTCGAGGCAGTGCAGGGAAAACAGGTTTCCCTGGAATGGACTGAGACATTTGGGGGACTCTGGGAATGGTGGCATGACCCTGGCGTTCCTTTCGCCTTTCCTGTGGAGAGCGCCTCCTCTTGAGATGAGACGGGAACGCCGGGAATTCTTTCCCGACCACGCAGGGAAAGGATCCCTCCTCTCCAGCTATGAGGCGGAAACGGGGCTCCTCTGGATGTGGGCGGGACTCTCGTGCTTCCTCTCGAGTGGAGACGGGTATGTCGGGGAACTTCTTGAGTTGCAGCAAGGGTGTGAAGGACCCTTTGGAAATTCCAGAGGATAGGTGTGATTAGCCTCGAGAGGCCTCAAGAAAATGGGCCTCATCTGGCCTGGAGGGGAGAACCTCCTGGATTTTTCGAGTTGCGGCAGGTGCTGTCGACTTACGTCGGGGACTTCAGGGACCAGATCTGGTGGACTCAGGAAAGGCCAGTCCCCTTGCGAGTTGCTCGGGGCCTCTTGGGTTTCCTCTCCCGTCGATTCCGGGGCCTAAGACCTTGTGTGGAGTCGGTGCTGGAACGTGAGGATTCCTCTTCCAGTGCGGACATGGATCTTGGGGTTCTTCTGGAGTCTCCCCAGGTTAGTCAGTCCTAGTCTCGAGTGGGGGCATGCACGTTCAATTTCCTCCCGATGTGTGGAAGCAGTGTCACACTTCCCTTAGCATGTATCAAGGGATCTGCAGCTTTCCCTGGAGGCTTTCCAATGAGGCTTTCCCACGAGGATTTTCCTCAGGGCTGTCCCACGTGCCACCGTGGTGTGAGTCGATCTTCGGCTTCAAAGTCGAGGCAGTGCAGGGAAAACAGGTTTCCCTGGAATTGACAGAGACATCTGGGGGACTCTGGGAATGGTGGAACGACCCTGGAGTTTCTCTAGCCTTTCCTGTGGAGAGGGCCTCCTCTTGAGATGCGACTGGAACGCCGGGAATGCTTTCCAGACCACGCAGGGAAAGGATCCCTCCTCTCGAGCTATGAGGTGGAAACACTGCTCCTCTGAAAGTGGGCGGGAAGATCTTGATACTCTCGAGTGGAGACGGGTATGTCAGAGAACTCCTTGAGTTGCAGCAAGGGTGTGAAGGACCCTTTGGAAGTTCCAGAGGTTAGGTGTGATTAGCCTCGAGATGCCTCAGCGGAAATGGGGCTCATCTCGCCTTTAAGGATGCCAAGATCCATGTCAGCACTGGAGAGGAATCCTCAGGTTCCGGCACCGAATCCACACAAGGTCTTAGGACCCGGCATCGACGGGAGAGGAATCCCGAGAGGCCCCCGAGCAACTCGCATGGGGAATGGCCTTTCTTGAGGCCACCAGAGCGGGTTCCTCAGGTCCCCGTCTTAAGTCGATATCACCTGTCCCAACTCGAAAAAATCCAGGAGGTTCTCCCCTCCAGGCGAGATGAGGCCCATTTCCGCTGAGGCGTCTCGAGGCTAATCACACCTAAACCTCTGGAACTTCCAAAGGGTTCTTCACACCCTTGCTGCAACTCAAGAAGTTCCCCGACATACCTGTCTCCACTCGAGAGGAAGCACGAGAGTCCCGCGCACATCCAGAGGAACCCCGTTTCCGCCTCACAGCTAGAGAGGAGGTATCCTTTACCTGCGTGGTCGGGAAAGAATTCCCGGTCTTCCCGTCACAACTCAAGAGGAGGCGCTCTCAACAGGAAAGGTGAGAGGAACTCCAGGGTCGTGCCACCATTCCCAGAGTACCCCAGATATCTCAGTCCATTCCAGGGAAACCTGTTTTCCCTGCACTGCCTCGACTTTCAAGCCGAGGATCGACTCACAGCACGGTGGCACGTGTGACAGCCCTGTGGGAAAGCCTCGTGAGAAAGCCTCATGGGAAAGCCTCGAGGGAAAGCCACTGATCCCTTGATCCACGCGAAGGGAAGAATGACACTGCTGCTACAGCTCGGAAGGAAAGCGCTCTTCAATGCCCCCACTCGAATGAGGACTGACTCCCCTGGGGAGACTCCCGAAGTACCCAAGATCCATGTCAGCACTGGAGAGGAATCCTCAGGTTCCGGCACCGACTCCACACATCGTCTTAGGCCCCGGCATCGACGGACAGGAATCGCGAGAGGCCCCCGAGCAACTCGCATGGGGACTGGGCTTTCCTGAGGCCACCAGAGCGGGTCCCTGAGGTCCCCATCGTAAGTCGAGAGCACCTGCCGGAACTCGAGAAAATCCAGGAGGTTCTCCCCTCCAGGAGAGATGAGGCTCATTTGCGCTGAGGCCTCTGGAGGCTAATCACACCTAACCTCTGGAACTTCCAAAGGGTCCTTCACACCATTGCTGCAACTCAAGAAGTTCCGCGATATACCCGTCTCCACTCAATAGGAAGCGCGTGAGTCCCGCCCACATCCAGAGGAGCCCCGTTTCCGCCTCCTAGCTCGAGAGGAGGGATCCTTTCCCTGCGTCGTGGGGAAAGAATTCCCCGCGTTGCCGTCGCATCTCAAGAGGAGCGCTCTCCACAGGAAAGGCGAGAGGAACTCCAGGGTCGTGCACCATTCCCAGAGTCCCCAGATATCTCAGTCCATTCCAGGGAAACCTGTTTTCCCTGCACTGCCTCGACTTTCAAGCCGAGGATCGACTCACACCACGGTGGCTACGTGGGACAGCCCTGTGGGAAAGCCTCGTGGGAAAGCCTCGTGGGAAAGCCTCGAGGGAAAGCCACAGATCCCTTGATCCACGCGAAGGGAAGCGTGACACTGCTGCTACAGCTCGGGAGGAAAGCGCACGTGCATGCCCCACTCGAGACGAGGACTGACTCCCCTGGGGAGACTCCAGAAGTACCCCAAGATCCATGTCAGCACTGGAGAGGAATCCTCAGGTTCCGGCACCGACTCCACACAGGTCTTAGGCCCCGGCATCGACGGGAGAGGAATCCCGAGAGGCCCCGAGCAACTCGCATGGGGACTGGCCTTTCCTGAGGCCACCAGAGCGGGTCCCTGAGGTCCCCGACGTAAGTCGAGAGCACCTGCCGCAACTCGAGAAAATCCAGGAGGTTCTCCCCTCCAGGCGAGATGAGGCCCATTTCCGCTGAGGCGTCTCGAGGCTAATCACACCTAACCTCTGGAACTTCCAAAGGGTCCTTCACACCCTTGCTGCAACTCAAGAAGTTCCCCGATATACCCGTCTCCACTCGAGAGGAAGCCGAGAGTCCCGCCCACATCCAGAGGAGCCCCGTTTCCGCCTCCTAGCTCGAGAGGAGGGATCCTTTCCCTGCGTGGTCGGGAAAGAATTCCCGGCGTTCCCGTCGCATCTCAAGAGGAGGCGCTCTCCACAGGAAAGGCGAGAGGAACTCCAGGGTCGTGCCACCATTCCCAGAGTCCCCCAGATTCTCAGTCCATTCCAGGGAAACCTGTTTTCCCTGCACTGCCTCGACTTTCAAGCCGAGGATCGACTCACACCACGGTGGCACGTGGGACAGCCCTGTGGGAAAGCCTCGTGAGGTAAAGCCTCGTGGGAAAGCCTCGACGGAAAGTCCACAGATCCCTTGATCCACGCGAAGGGAAAGCGTGACACTGCTGCTACAGCTTCGGGAGGAAATCGCACGTGCATGCCCCCACTCGAGACGAGGACTGACTCCCCTGGGGAGACTGCAGAAGTACCCCAAGATCCATGTCAGCACTGGAGAGGAATCCTCAGGTTCCTGGCACCGACTCCACACAAGGTCTTAGGCCCCGGCATCGACGGGAGAGGAATCCCGAGAGGCCCCGAGCAACTCGCATGGGGACTGGCCTTTCCTGAGGCCACCAGAGCGGGTCCCTGAGGTACCCCGTCGTAAGTCGAGAGCACCTGCCGCAACTCGAGAAAATCCAGGAGGTTCTCCCTCCAGGCGAGATGAGGCCCATTTCCGCTGAGGCGTCTCGAGGCTAATCACACCTAACTTCTGGAACTTCCAAAGGGTCCTTCACACCCTTGCTGCAACTCAAGAAGTTCCCCGACTATACCCGTCTCCACTCGAGAGGAAGCACGAGAGTCCCGCCCACATCCAGAGGAGCCCCGTTTCCGCCTCCATAGCTCGAGACGAGGGATCCTTTCCTGCGTGTTCGGGAAAGAATTCCCGGCATTCCCTGTCGCATCTCAAGAGGCAGTGCGCTCTCCACAAGGAGAGGCGAGAGGAACTCCAGGGTCGTGCCACCATTCCCAGCGTCCCCCAGATGTCTCAGTCCATTCCAGGGAAACCTGTTTTCCCTGCACTGCCGTCGACTTTCAAGCCGAGGATCGACTCACACCACGGTGGCACGTGGGACAGCCCAGTGGGAAAGCCTCGTGAGAAAGCCTCGTGGGAAAGTCTCGAGGGAAAGCCACAGATCCCTTTATCCACGCGAAGGAAGGCGTGACACTGCTGCTACAGCTCGGGAGGAATCGCAACGTGCATGCCCCCACTCGAGACGAGGACTGACTCCCTGGGGAGACTCCAGAAGTACCCCAAGATCCATGTCAGCACTGGAGAGGAATCCTCAGATTCCGGGAACCGACTCCACACAAGGTCTTAGGCCCCGGCATCGACGGGAGAGGAATCCCGAGAGGCCCCGAGCAACTCGCATGGGGACTGGCCTTTCCTGAGGCCACCAGAGCGGGTCCCTGAGGTCCCTCGTCGTAAGTCGAGAGCACCTGCTGCAACTCGAGAAAATCCAGGAGGTTCTCCCCTCCAGGCGAGATGAGGCCCATTTCCGCCTGAGGCGTCTCGAGGCTAATCACATCTGACATCTGGAACTTCCAAAGGCGTCCTTCACACCCTTGCTGCAACTCAAGAAGTTCCCCGACATACCCGTCTCCACTCGAGAGGAAGCACGAGAGTCCCGCCCACATCCAGAGGAGCCCCGTTTCCGCCTCCTAGCTCGAGAGGAGGGATCCTTTCCCTGCGTGTCGGGAAAGAATTCCCCGTGTTCCCGTCGCAACTCAAGAGGAGGTGCTCTCCACAGGAAAGGCGAGAGGAACTCCAGGGTCGTGCCACCATTCCCAGAGTCCCCCAGATGTCTCAGTCCATTCAGGGAAACCTGTTTTCCCTGCACTGCCTCGACTTTCAAGCCGAGGATCGACTCACACCACGGTGGCACGTGGGACAGCCCTGTGGGAAAGCCTCATGGGAAAGCCTCGTGGGAAAGCCTCGAGGGAAAGCCACAGATCCCTTGATCCACGCGAAGGAAAGCGTGACACTGCTGCTACAGCTCGGGAGGAAATCGCACGTGCATGCCCCCACTCGAGACGAGGACTGACTCCCCTGGGGAGACTTCCAGAAGTACCCCAAGATCCATGTCAGCACTGGAGAGGAATCCTCAGGTTCCGGCACCGACTCCACACAAGGTCTTAGGCCCCGGCATCGACGGGAGAGGAATCCCGAGAGGCCCCCGAGCAACTCGCATGGGGACTGGCCTTTCCTGAGGCCACCAGAGCGGGTCCCTGAGGTCCCACTCGTAAGTCGAGAGCACCTGCCTGCAACTCAGAGAAAATCCAGGAGGTTCTCCCCTCCAGGCGAGATGAGGCCCATTTCCGCGAGGCGTCTCGAGGCTAATCACATCTAACATCTGGAACTTCCAAAGGGTCCTTCACACCCTTGCTGCAACTCAAGAAGTTCCCCTGACATAGCCATCTCCACTCGAGAGGAAGCACGAGAGTCCCGCCCACATCCAGAGGAGCCCCGTTTGCCGCCTCCTAGCTCGAGAGGAGGGATCCTTTCCCTGCGTGGTCGGGAAAGAATTCCCGGTGTTCCCTGTCGCATCTCAAGAGGAGGCGCTCTCCACAGGAAAGGCGAGAGGAACTCCAGGGTCGTGCCACCATTCCCAGAGTCCCCCAGATGTCTCAGTCCATTCCAGGGAAACTTTTTTCCCTGCACTGCCTCGACTTTCAAGCCGAGGATCGACTCACACCACGGTGGCACGTGGGACAGCCCTGTGGGAAAGACCTCATGGGAAAGCCTCCTGGGAATGTCTCGAGGGAAAGCCACAGATCCTTTGATCCATGCGAAGGGAAGAGTGACACTGCTGCTACAGCTCGGCAGGAAAGCGCACGTGCATGCCCCCAGTCGAGACGAGGACTGACTCCCTTGGGCAGACTCCAGAAGTAACCCAAGATCCATGTCAGCACTGGAGAGGAATCCTCAGGTTCCGGCACCGACTCCACGACAAGGTCTTAGGCCCCGGCATCGACGGGAGAGGAATCCCGAGAGGCCCCCGAGCAACCTTGCATGGGGACTGGCCTTTACTGAGGCGACCAGAGCGGGTCACTGAGGTCCCCGTCATAAGTCGAGAGCACCTGCCGCAACTCGAGAAAATCCAGGAGGTTCTCCCCTCCAGGCGAGATGAGGCGCATTTCCGCTGAGGCGTCTGGAGGCTAATCACACCTAACCTCTGGAACTTCTAAAGGTTCCTTCACACCCTTGCTGCAACTCAAGAAGTTCCCCGACATACCCGTCTCCACTCGAGAGGAAGCACGAGAGTCCCACCCACATCCAGTGGAGTCCGGTTTCCGCCTCCTAGCTCGAGATGATGGATCCTTTCCCTGCATGGTCGGGAAAGAATTTCCGGCCTTCCCGTCGCATCTCAAGAGGATGCGCTCTCCACAGGAAAGTCGAGAGGAACTCCTTGGTTGTGCCACCATTCCCAGAGTCCCCCAGATGTCTCAGTCCATTCCAGGGAAACCTGTTCTCCCTGCACTGCCTCGACTTTCAAGCCGAGGTTCGACTCACACCACGGTGGCACATGGGACAGCCCTGTGGGAAAGCCTCGTGGGAAAGCCTCGAGGGAAAGCCACAGATCCCTTGATCCACGCGAAGGGAAGCGTGACACTGCTTCTACAGCTCGGGAGGAAAGCGCACGTGCATTCCCCCACTCGAGACGAGGACTGACTCCCCTGGGGAGACTCCAGAAGTACCCCAAGGTCCATGTCAGCACTGGAGAGGAATCCTCAGGTTCCGGCACCGACACCACACATGGTCTTGTGCCCCGTAATCGATGGGAGAATATCCGGAGACACCCCCGAGCAACTCGCATGGGGACAGGCCTTTCCTGAGGCCACCAGACCGGGTCCCTGAGGTCCCCGTCGTAACTCCAAAGCACCTGCCGCAACTCGAGAGAATCCAGGAGGTTCTCCCGTCCAGGCGAGATGATGCCCATTTCTGTTGAGGCATCTCGAGGCTAATCACACCTAACCTCTGGAACTTCCAGAGGGTCCTTCACACCCTTGCTGCAACTCAAGAAATTCCCCGACATACTCGTCTCCACTCGAGAGAAAGCACGAGAACCCCGCCGACATCCAGAGGAGCCCCGTTTCCACCTCATAGCTCGAGAGGGGGATCCTTTCCCTGCGTGGTCGGGACAGAATTCCCGGCGTTCCCGTCGCATCTCAAGAGGAGGCAGCTCTCCACTGGAAATTCGAGAGGAATTCCAGGGTCGTGTCACCATTCCCAGAGTCCCCCAGATATCTCCGTCCATTCCAGGGAAACCTGTTTTCCCTGCACTGCCTCGACTTTCAAGCAGAGGATCGACTCACACAACGGTGACACGTGGGACAGACCAGTGGGAAAGCCTCGTGGGAAAGCCTCGAGGGAAGGCTTCGAGGGAAAGCCACAGATCCCTTGATCCACGCGAAGGGAAACGTGACACTGCCGCTACAGCTCGGGAGGAAATGGCACCTGCATGCCCCCAATGGAGACGAGTACTGACTCCCCTGGGGAGACTCCAGAAGTACCCCAAGATCCATGTCAGCACGGGAGAGGAATCTTAAGGTTCCGGCACCGACTCCACACAAGGTCTTAGGCCCCGCCATCGACGGGAGAGGAATACCGAGAGGCCCCCGAGCAACTCGCATGGGGACTGGCCTTTTCTGAGGCCACCACAGCGGGTCTCTGATGGTCCCCGACCTAAGTCGAGAGCACCTGCCGCAACTCGAGAAAATCCAGGAGGTTCTCCCCTCCGGGCGAGATGAGGCCCATTTCCGCTGAGGCGTCTCGAGGCTAATCACATCTTACCTCTGGAACTTCGAAAGCGTCCTTCACACCCTTGTTGCAACCTAAGAAGTTCCCCGACATACCCGTCTCCACTCGAGAGGAAGCACGAGAGTCCCGCCCACATCCAGAGGAGCCCCGTTTCCGACTCCTAGCTCGAGAGGAGGGATCCTTTCCCTGCGTGGTCGGGAAAGAATTCCCGGCGTTCCCGTCGCATCTCAAGAGGAGGCGCTCTCCACAGGAAAGGCGAGAGGAACTCCAGGGTCGTGCCACATTCCCAGAGTCCCCCAGATGTCTCAGTCCATTCCAGGGAAACCTGTTTTCCCTGCACTGCCTCGACTTTCAAGCCGAGGATCAACTCACACCACGGTGGCACTTGGGACAGCCCTTTGCGAAAGCCTCGTGGGAAAGCCACAGATCCCTTGATATACGCGAAGGGAAGCGTGACACTGCTGCTACAGCTCTGGAGGAAAGCGCAAATGTATTTCCCCCACTCGAGACGAGGACTGACTCCCCTGGAGAGACTCCAGAAGTACCCCAAGATCCATGTCAGCACTGGAGAGGAATCCTCAGGTTCCGGCACCGACTCCACACAAGATCTTTGGCCCCGGCATCGAGGGGAGAGGAATCCCGAGAGGCCCCAGAGCAACTCGCATGGGGACTGGCCTTTCCTGAGGCCACCAGAGCGTGTCCCTGAGGTCCCCGTCGTAAGTCGAGAGCACCTGCCGCAACTCGAGAAAATCCAGGAGGTTCTCACCTCCAGGCGAGATGAGGCCCATTTCCGCTGAGGCGTCTCGAGACTAATCACACCTAACCTCTGGAACTTCCAAAGGGTCCTTCACACCCTTGCTGCAACTCAGGAAGATCCCCGACATACCCGTCTCCACTCGAGAGGAAGAACGAGAGTCCCGCCCACATCCAGAGGAGCCACGTTTCCGCCTCCTAGCTCGAGAGGAGGGATCCTTTCCCTGCGTGGTCGTGAAAGAATTCCCGGCGTCCCGTCGCATCTCAAGAGGAGGTGCTCTCCACAGGAAAGGCGAGAGGAACTCCAGGGTCGTGCCAACCATTCCCAGAGTCCCCCAGATGTCTCAGTCCATTCCAGGGAAACCTGTTTTCCCTGCCCTGCCTCGACTTTCAAGCCGAGGATCGACTCACACCACGGTGGCACGTGGGACAGCCCTGTGGATAAGACTCGTGGGAAAGCCCTGTGGGAAAGCCTAGTGTGAAAGTCACAGAGGAACTCGAGGGTCTGTGCCACCATTCCCAGAGTCCGCCAGAAAATTCCTTGTCGGGAATTTTTTTGGCCTTCCGCGTAAACCTAGCTATTCAGCCTTTTTCCTCCAGTTAATCTTCTTACTACCCTATAATTTCTTAATCTAATCTTACATTAATAAATACACAAGACTTTCCACGTCAACGCCGTCCATCCGTCGAATTCCCTGGATGCAGCGTGGCTGGACACCGGCACACTGAGATATCTGGGGGACTCTTGGAATGATGGCACGACACTGGAGTTTCTCTCGCCTTTCCTGTGGAGAGCGCCTCCTCATGAGATGCGACGGGAACACCGGGAATTCTTTCCGGAACATACAGGGAAAGGATACCTGACCGCGAGGTACGAGGCTGAAACGGGGCTCCTCTGGATGTGGTCGGGACTCTTGTTCTTCCTCTCGAGTGGAGAGGGGTATGTCGGGGATCTTCTTGAGTTGCAGCAAAGGTGTGAAGGACCCTTTGGAAGTTCCAGAGGTTAGGTGTGATTAGACTCGAGACGCCTCAGCGGAAATGGGCCTCATCTCGACTGCAGGGGAGAACCTCCTGGGTTTTCTCGAGTTTCAGCAGGTGCTCTCCAGTTACGACCGGGACTTATGTAACCCGCTCTGGTCCGCTCAGGTAATGCCAGTCGACTTGGAGTTGCTAAGGGGCCTCTCGGGATTCCTCTCCGGTCGATGACGGGGCCTAAGACCTTGTTTGGAATCGGTGCCCGAACCTGAGGTTTCCTCTCCAGTGCTGACATGGATCTTGGGGTACTACTGGAGTCTCCACAGGGTAGTCATCTTCATCTCCAATGGGGGCATGCACGTGCGCTTTTCTCCCGAGCATTAGGAGCACAGTCAATTTTCCCGTTGGGTTGATCAAGGGGTTTCTTGTTTTCCCTCGAGGCTTTCCCACGAGGCTTTCCCACGAGGCTTTCCCACAGGGCTGTCCCACGTGCCACCATCGTGTGAGTCAGTCCTCCCCGTGAACGTCGAGGCAGTGAAGGGTAAACAAGTTCCTCTGGAAAGGACTGAGACATCTGGGGGACTCTTGGAATGGTGGAACGACCCTGGAGTTCCTCTCACCTTTCTTGTGGAGCGTGCCTCCTCTTGAGATGCGACAGGTACGACAGGAATTTTTCCCGGCCAATCAGGGAAAGGATCCCTCATCTTGAGCCAGGACGGGGAATTGGGGCTCCTCTGGATGTGGGTGGTACCCTGGTGATTCCTATGGAGTGGCGACGGGTCTCTCCTGGAACCTCTTGAGTTGCAGCTAGGGTGTGAAGGACCCTTTGGAAGTTCCAGAGGTTAGGTGTGATTAGCGTCGAGACGCCTCAGCGGAAATGGGCCTCATCTCGCCTGGAGGGGAGAACCTCCTGGATTTTCTCTAGTTGCGGCAGGTGCTCTCGACTTACGACGGGGACCTCAGGGACCCGCTCTAGTGGCCTCAGGAAGGGCCAGGAGCCATGCGAGTTCCTCGGGGGCCTCTCAGGATTCCTCTCCCTTTGATGCCGGGGCCTAAGACCTTGTGTGGAGTCGGTGCCGGAACCGGAGGATTCCTCTCCAGTGTGGACATGGATCTTGGGGTACTTCTGGAGTCTCCCCAAGGGAGTTAGTCATCGTCTTGTGTGGGGGCATGAACGTGCGCTTTCCTCCCGAGCTGTAGCAGCAGTGTCACGCTTCCCTTTGCATGGATCAAGGGATCTGTGGCTTTCCCTCGTGGCTTTCCCACGAGGCTTTCCCACAGGGCTTTTTCATGTGCCATCGTGGTGTGAGTCGATCTTCGGCTAGAAATTCGGGGCAGTGCAGGGAAATCAGGTTTCCCTGAAATGGACTGAGACATCTGGGGGACTCTGGGAATGGTGGCACGACCCTGGAGTTCCTCTCGCCTTTCCTGTGGAGAGCGCCTCCTCTTGAGATGCGCCAGGAACGCCAGGAATTCTTTCCTGTCTACGCAGGGAAAGGATCCCTCCTCTCGAGCTAGGAGGCGGAAACGGGGCTCCTCTGGATGTGGGCGGGTCTCTGGTGCTTCCTCTCGTGTGGAGACGGGTATGTCGGGGAACTTCTTGAGTTGCAGCAAGGGTGTGATGGACCCTTTGGAAGTTTCAGAGGTTAGGTGTGATTAGACTCGAGACGCCTCAGCGGAAATGGGCCTCATCTCGCCTGCATGGGAGAACCTCCTGGATTTTCTCGAGTTTCAGCAGGTGCTCTCCAGTTACGACCGGGACTTATGTAACCCGCTCTGGTCCACTCAGGAAATGCCAGTCTACTTGCGAGTTGCTAAGGGGCCTCTCGGGATTCCTCTCCGGTCGATGACGGGGCCTAAGACCTTGTTTGGAGTCGGTGCCCGAACCTGAGGTTTCCTCTCCAGTGCTAACATGGATCTTGGGGTACTACTGGAGTCTCCACAGGGGAGTCATCTTCGTCTCCAATGGGGGCATGCACGTGCGCTTTTCTCCCGAGCATTAGGAGCAGAGTCAATTTTCCCGTTGGGTTGATCAAGGGGTTTCTTGTTTTCCCTCGAGGCTTTCCCACGAGGCTTTCCCACAGGGCTGTCCCACGTGCCACCATCGTGTGTGTCGGTCCTCCCCGTGAACGTCGAGGCAGTGCAGGGTAAACAAGTTCCTCTGGAAAGGACTGAGACATCTGGGGGACTCTTGGAATGGTGGAACGACCCTGGAGTTCCTCTCACCTTTCTTGTGGAGCGTGCCTCCTCTTGAGATGCGACAGGTACGACAGGAATTCTTTCCCGGCCAATCAGGGAAAGGATCCCTCACATTGAGCTAGGAGGGGGAATTGGGGCTCCTCTGGATGTGGGTGGTACCCTGGTGATTCCTATGGAGTGGCGACGGGTCTCTCGTGGAACTTCTTGAGTTGCAGCTATGGTGTGAAGGACCCTTTGGAAGTTCCAGAGGTTAGGTGTGATTAGCCTCGAGACGTCTCAGTGGAAATGGGCTTCATCTCGCCTGAAGGGGAGAATCTCCTTCATTTTCTCGAGTTGTGGCAGGTGCTCTCGACTTACGACGGGGACCTCAGGGACCCGTTCTGTTGGCCTTAGGAAAGACCAGTTCCCATGTGAGTTGCTAGAGGGCCTCTCGGGATTCCTCACCGGTAGATGCCGGGGCCCAAGACCTTGTGTGGAGTGGGGGCCAGAACCTGAGTATTCCTCTCCAGTGCTGACATGTTTTTGGGATACTTCTGAAGTCTCCCAAGGGGAATCAGTCCTCGTCTCGAGTGGGGGCATGCGCATGCCCCTTCCTCCCGAGCTGTAGCAGCAGTGTCATGCTTCCCGTCGCGTGGATCAATGGATCTGTGGCTTTTCCTCTAGGCTTTTCCTAGAGGCTTTCCCACGAGGCTTTCCCACAGGGCTGTCCCCCGTGCCACCGTGGTGTGAGGCGATCCTCGGCATGAAAGTTTAGGCACTCTGTAAAAACAAGATCCTCTGGAATGGACTGAGACATCTGGGGACGCTTGAAATGGTGGCACGACCATGGAGTTCCTCTCTCCCTTCCTGTGGAGAGCGCCTCCACCTGAGATGCGACGGGAATGCCGGAAGTTCTTTCCCGACCAAGCAGGGAAAGGATCCCTCATCTCTAGCTAGGAGGATGAAACGGGGCTACTCTGGATGTGGGCAGGACCCTCGTGTTTCCTCTCGAGTGGAGATGGGAATGTCGGGGAACTTCTTGAGTTGCAGCAAGGGTGTGAAGGACCCTTTGGAAGTTCCAGAGATTAGATGTAATTAGCCTCGAGACACCTCATTGGAAATGGGCCTCATCTCGCCTGGAGGGGAGAACCTCCTGGATTTTCTCGAGTTGCGGCAGGTGCTCCCGACTTACGACGGGGACGTCAGGGACCCGCTCTGGTGGCTTCATCTAAGGCCAGTCCCCATGCCAGATGCTGGGGGGCTTCTCTTGATAACTCTCCTGTTGATGCCCGGGCCGAACAACTTGTGTGGTTCGGGGCCGGAACCTGAGGTTTCCTCTGCAGTGCTGACATGGATATTGGGGTTCTTCTGGAGTCTCCCCTGGAGAGTCAATCCTCCTCTCAAGTGAGGGCACGCACGTGTGCTTTCCTCCCGAGCTGTAGCAGCAGGGTCACGCTTCCCGTCGTGTGGATCAAGGGATCTGTGGCTTTCCCTGGAGGCTTTCCCACGAGGCTTTCTCACAGGGCTTTCCCTCGTGCCACCGTGGTGTGAGTTGATCCTCAGCGTGAAAGTCGAGGCAGTGCAGGAAAAACAGGTTCCTCTGGATTGGACTGATGCTGGGAGCCAGTATGAGGACTCCCGTCCGTGATAACGTCATGAGGAAGAAAGCTGACATAGGCATGGTGTGTTCAGACTTCAGGGACCCCTCTGGAAGTTCCTACGCACATACCCCAACAAAAATCTGCCGGCTTTTTTGCTCTGCTTTTCCACTCTTCTGACATTTTCTGGAAAAAGTCAATTCAGGGCTTTAGTCTTCAGCATTTGAAAGAGTGTTTCAATCCAAAAACCCCTCTGAATGCTTTCTAGCCTGCCTGCAGGACTCGTACAGCTGGGCATGTGATTGTTTGAGGCCTCCTTTCCCCAGGAGGCACAGGAAGCTTAAAGCATCCTAGGAATGTAGGGGCATCCGAGGAGTCAAAATCTTTATAATAGGACTGATTAAAAGTTTCATTTTTTGGGTCAATGCTTGCTGCTAAATTTTCATATCCTTTATTTTTAGATAGAGTTGGTATATTAAAAAAACAAGTAGTAGACCTGGTATTAGGAACATTAGATCTTTGAGTTAAGTACCTTCTTTGTTATAACCCACTGCACCTTTGTTTTATAGAGATGTAACTTTAATGCTTTAAGGAAATGCAGATTAAAGAAAAACACTTCAGAGGAAACAAAATTAACATTCATTAAGGAAGAGAGCCAAAAAGTGTTTAACAAGCCTCTTGGCCAGAAGATAATGTAAATCACCAGAGACCTTTTGTATACAAAATGATGTACAGAAAGAGTCTGGGGTGCAAACGCTACATAATTTTGTGTTACCCATTGAACTCCATGTTTTATCAAAAGTATAAAAGGCTTTATGAACAATAAAGGATGGGGCCAGTTTCTCGGACCAGTTCTCGAACTAGTCTCTCGGCCTGGTTTCTTGAGACTCAGGCTCCCCCCGTGTCTTTTTCTCTCTTTCTTCTTCTCTCCCTTTCCTTCTCTCTGCTTTTTACTTTAACTTCAGGCTGAATCTCCACCAGGGGCGCGGAGGCTCGCCAGGTCTACTTACTTGCCTGGCTGTTAAGACCTGCACGAAAGGGAGCTTAAGGTGAGGCACCCTTAGATATTCAAGCAGGGGCTGGTGGCCCAACGTAGATGGTGAAAATTCTTTGTCTGGAATTTTATTGGCCTTCCACGTAAACCAAGATATTCAGCCCTTTTCCTCCAGTTAATCTTCTTACTACACTATAATTTCTTAATCTAATCTTACATTAATAAATAAAAAAGACTTTCCACGACAACGCCGTCCATCCGTCGAATTCCCTGGATCCAGCGGGGCTGGACCCCGGCAGACTGAGATATCTGGGGGACTCTTGGAATGGTGGCATGACCCTGGAGTTCCTCCGCCTTTCCTGTGGAGAGCGCCTCCTCATGAGATGCGACGGGAACACCGGGAATTCTTTCCCGAACATGCAGGGAAAGGATACCTGACCTCGAGGTATGAGGCGGAAACGGGGCTCCTCTGGATGTGGGCGGGATTCTCGTGCTTCCTCTCGAGTGGAGTCAGGTATGTCGGGGAACTTCTTGAGTTGCAGCAAGGGTGTGAAGGACCCTTTGGAAGTTCCAGATGTTAGGTATGGTTAGCCTCGAGACGCCTCAGAGGAAAAGGGCCTCATCTCGCCTGGAGGGGAGAACCTCCTGGATTTTCTCGAGTTGCGGCAGGTGCTCCTGACTTACTACGGGGACCTCAGGGAATCCGCTCTGGGTGGCCTCAGGAAAGGCCAGTCCCCATGCGAGTTGCTCTGGGGCCTCTCGGGATTCCTCTCCCGTCGATGCCGGGCCTAAGACCCTGTGTGGAGTCGGTGCCGGAACCTGAGGTTTCCTCTCCAGTGCTGACATGGATCTTGGGGTACTTCTGAAGTCTCCCCAGGGGAGTTAGTCGTCGTCTTGTGTGGGGGCATGAACGTGCGCTTTCCTCCCGAGCTGTAGCAGCAGTGCAACGCTTCCCTTCGCGTGGATCAAGGGATCTGTGGCTTTCCCTCGTGGCTTTCCCACGAGGCTTTCCCACAGTGCTGTCCCACGTGCCATCGTGGTGTGAGTCGATCCTCGGCTAGAAATTCGAAGGCAGTGCAGGGAAATCAGGTTTCCCTGAAATGGACTAAGACATCTGGGGGACTCTGGGAATGGTGGCACGACCCTGGAGTTCCTCTCGCCCTTTCCTGTGGAGAGCACCTCCTCTTGAGATGCGACAGGAACGCCCGGAATTCTTTCCCGACCACGCAGGGAAAGGATCCCTCCTCTCGAGCTAGGAGGCGGAAACGGGGCTCCTCTGGATGTGGGCGGGTCTCTGGTGCTTCCTCTCGAGTGGAGACGGGTTATGTCGGGGAACTTCTCTGAGTTGCAGCAAGGGTGTGAAGGGTCCTTTGCAAGTTCCAAAGGTTAGGTGTGATTAGCCTCGAGACGCCTCAGCGGAAATGGGCCTCATCTCGCCTGGAGGGGAGAACCTCCTGGATGTTCTCAAGTTGCGGCAGGTGCTCTCGACTTACGACGGGGACCTCAGGGACCCGCTCTGGTGGCCTCAGGAAAGGCCAGTCCCCAAGCGAGTTGCTCGGGGGCCTCTCGGGATTCTTCTCCCGTAGATGCCGGGGCCTAAAACCTTGTGTGGAGACGGTGCCGGAACCTGAGGATTCCTCTCCAGTGCTGACATGGATCTTGGGGTATTTCTGGAGTCTCCCCAGGGGAGTCAGTCCTCGTCTCGAGTGGGGGCATGCACGTGCGCTTTCCTCCCGAGCTGTAGCAGCAGTGTCACGCTTCCCTTCGCCTGGATCAAGGGATCTGTGCCTTTCCCTTGAGGCTCTCCCACGAGGCTTTCCCAGAAGGCTTTCTCACAGGGCTGTCCCACGTGCCACCGTGGTGTGAGTCGATCCTCGGCTTGGAAAGTCGCGGCAATCGAGGGAAAACAGATTTCCCTGGAATGGACTTAGACATCTGCGAGACTCTGGGAATGGTGGCAAGACCCGGGAGTTCCTCTCGCCTTCCAGTGGAGAGCGCCTCCCTCTTGAGATGCGACGGGAATGCCGGGAATTCTTTCCCGACCCACGCAGGGGAAAAGGATCCCTCCTCTCGAGCTAGGAGGCGGAAACGGGGCTCCTCTGGATGTGGGCGGGCTCTCGTGCTTACTCTGGAGTAGAGACGGGAATGTCGGGGAACTTCTTGAGTGGCAGCAAGGGTGTGAAGGACCCTTTGGAAGTTCCAGAGGTTAGGTGTGATTAGCCTCGAGACGCCTCAGCGGGAAATGGGCCTCATCTCGCCTGGAGGGGACAACCTCCTGGATTGTTTCTAGTTGCGGCAGGTCCTCTCGTCTTACGACGGGAGACCTCAGGGACCCGCCTCTGGTGGCCTCAGGAAAGGCCAGTCCCCATGCGAGTTGCTCGGGGGCCTCTCGGGATTTCTCTGCCGTTCATGCCGGGGCTTAAGACCTTGTGTGGAGTCGGAGCCGGAACGTGAGGATTACTCTCCAGTGCTGACATGGATCTTGGGGTACCTCCGGAGTCTCCCCAGGGGAGTCAGTCCTCGTCTCAAAGTAGGGGCATGCACGTGTGCTTTCCTCCCGAATTGCAGCAGCAGTGTCACGCTTCCCTTCCCGAGGATCAAGGGATCAGTGGCTTTCCCTCGGGCTTTCCCATGAGGCTTTCACACGAGGCTTTCCCACAGGGCTGTCCCACGTGCCACCGTGGTGTGAGTCGATCCTCGGCTTGAAAGTTGAGGCAGTGCAGGGAAAACAGGTTTCCCTGGAATGGACTGAGATATCTGGGCACTCCTGGGAATGGTGGCACCACCCTGGAGTTCCTCATCGCCTTTCCTGTGGAGAGCGCCTCTTTTTGAGATGCGACGGGAACGCCGGAATTCTTTCCCGACCACGCAGGGAACGGATCCCTGCTCTCGAGCTAGGAGGCGGAAACGGGCTCCTCTGGATGTGGGCGGGACTCTCGTGCTTCCTCTCGAGTGGAGATGGGTTTATCTGGGAACTTCTTAAGTTGCAGCAGGGGTGTGAAGGACCCTTTGGAAGTTTCAGAGGTTATGTGTGATTAGCCTCGAGACGCCTCAGCGGAAATGGGCCTCATCACGCCTGGAGGTGAGAACCTCCTGGATTTTCTCGAGTTGCGGCAGGTGCTCTCAACTTACAAAGGGCACAATAGGGACCCGCTCTGTTGGCCTTAGGAAAGGCCAGTCCCCATGCGAGTTGCTCGGGGGCCTCTCGGGATTCCTCTCTCCGACGATGCCGGGCCTAAGACCTTGTGGTGGAGTCGGTGCTGGAACCTGAGGATTCCTCTCCAGTGCTGACATGGATCTTGGGGTACTTCTGGAGTCTCCCCAGGGGAGTCAGTCCTGGTCTCGAGTTTGGGTATGCACGTGCGCTTTCCTCCGAGGCTCTAGCAGCATTGTCACGCTTTCCCTTCGCGTGGAACAAGGGATCTGTGGCTTTCCCTCGAGGGCTTTCCCACGAGGCTTTCCAATGAATCCTTCCCCACAGGCCTCTCCCACGTGCCACCATGGTGTGAGTCGATCCTCGGCTTGAAAGTCGAGGCAGTGCAGGGAAAACAGTGTTTCCCTGGAATGGACTGAGACATCTGGGGGACTCTGGGAATGGTGGCACGACCCTGGAGTTCCTCTCGCCTTTCCTGTGGAGAGCGCCTCTTTTTGAGATGCGACGGGAACGCAGGAATTCTTTCCCGACCACGCAGGGAAAGGATCCCTCCTTACGTGGGACAGACCCTGTGGGAAAGCCTCCTGCTGGCGCAAGCCTTGAGGGAAAGCCACAGATCCCTTGATCCACGCGAAGGGAAGCGTGACACTGCTGCTACAGACTCGAGAGGAAATGCGCACGTGGCATGCCCCAATACGAGACGGGACTGACTCCCCTGGGGAGACTCCAGAAATACCCTAAGATCCATGTCAGCACGACCGGAGAGGAAACCTCAGGTTCCGGCACCGACTCCACACAAGGTCTTAGGCCCCGGCATCGACAGGAGAGGAATCCCGAGATGGCCGTCGACCAATCGCTGGGGACTGGCGCTTTGCCTGAGGCCACAGAGCGCGGGTCCCTGAGGTCACCATCATAAGTCGAGAGCACCTGCCGCAACTCGAGAAAATCCAGGAGGTTCTCCCTCCAGGAGAGATTAGGCCCATTTCCCAGCAGGCGTCTCGAGGCTAATCACACCTAACCTCTGGAACTTCCAAAGGGTCCTTCACACCCTTGCTGCAATTCAAGAAGTTCCTCCGACATATCCCGTCTCCAGCATCGAGAGGAAGCACGAGAGTCCGCCACCCACATCCAGAGGAGCCCAGTTTCCACGTCTCCTAGCTGCGAT